>NW_012276438.1:0-1261 GCF_000151885.1 Dipodomys ordii
GCTCAAGGCTAGCGCTCTACCACTTGAGCCACAGCGCCACTTCCGGCTTTTTTCTCTTTGCTTATGTGGTGCTGAGGAATCGAACCCAGGGCCTCCGGCATGCAAGGCAAGCGCTCTACCACTGAGCCACCTTCCCAGCCCCTGACACCCAGCTTCTAATCATTATTTTTAAGTAAAATATTTAATATAACTTAAATAGCCAAATAAGATTTCCAAAGGTTAAGCAAGCTGAATCAAGTATTTTGTTTTCATTAAATTTCTTGAGCTATGTCCTATAAAACAATACTCTTATTACAGTGAACGAAAAATGTATTCTAGACATAGGGTCATATTGATTCAAGTTCTAATGAGTATGAATAATATAGTAATAAAACAAGAATTCAGAATTCAGTGACTTTTTGAGAGCAATGTTTACAAGAAAGAAATCACAACTAATTGAATATTTGTTCTAATTTTTATTTGCTTGCATTAAAAATCAGTTAACAAATATAAATGGCTAAAAATAATAATGCTATGAAAAAGTACACTGTACATATTATCACCACTTAATAGACAACCAATTTCTCGATGTTTTCAGTTTCTTGGGTTAATTGGAGATGAGTCTCCCAGAGTTGTCTTCCAGGGCTGGCTTTGAACGGTGATTATCAGATTTCAGCCTCCTGAGTAGCTAGAATTACAGGTATCAGCCACCAGTACCTGACTTTGAAAGACTTTTTTTTAAGTCTTCATTCTCTAAAAATTTCTTTTAATAATGATAGCCTTTCCTTTCAGGTTCTGCTGGGAAGAAGCCACCTAGGGCAAATGCCATCCCCAATGCTGGAAACTACTGGCAGCAAGAGTGTGCGTAGAAAGTGCAAAGGGGGAAAAGAGGAGGTTACGGGGATGGGGGGGGGAGGGGATTGGGAAGTTTGAATTATGTTACAAACACATACATGACCCACAAACATACACACATACCCACATGTATTCACACATATAGCATAATGGAATCAACTAAGCACCATTTGAAAATAGGCGATGGAGGAAAAGAATTAAGTTAATATAAGAGGAGTAAAGTTATTCAAAGTATCTTATATACATCTATGGAACTATCAATGAAACCCTCTTTTACTAATAATGTATGTTAACAAAACAAAAGAAGGGCTGGGAAGGTGGCTCAGAAGTAAAAAGTGCTTGCCTTGCATGCCAGAGGCCCTGGGTTCGATTCCTCAGCACCACATAAGCAAAAAGAAAAAAGCCGGAAGTGGCGCTGTGGCTCAAG
>NW_012276439.1:0-3873 GCF_000151885.1 Dipodomys ordii
ATTGCCTGCATGTGTTTGCATCGGAGGTCTCTCTGTACACGCTGAGCACATACAGGCTAATCTTACCAGATGTCCAAGAGCTTTGTAACCTGTCTCATGTACACACAACTCATTTAACCTCTGATCCAATTATTCCTTGGCAGCCAGAGTGAGTAGGAAATGTGGGCTTTATTAGGCTTCACAGAAAGGCAAATTCCCCTCCCTCATCCCCCCCACCCCTTCCCCCCCACCCCAGTTCCTGCAGGGCCCATGGGGTCTGAGGTTGCATAGAATTCCTTAAACCACCTCCCTGTAGAGGCCAATGGGTGCTCAATATTGGTGACAGAGCCAGTTGTGCCCAAGTCTCTTCTGGAATGAGACTGCCCTTTCGTGCCAACTACTGTGCCCACAGGCGGCCTGATTTTCCCACTTTGTTACTGTGGCTTAAAGGAGTGCAGGCCACTCAGATCTCTCCCGAGGCTCCGAGTCTCCCCTCACCCCTGAGCACCCATGGGACTTGGGATCTTGGGGCCTGCTGTCTCCCGACACCCCTTCAACACCTGATCCACTTGTGCCTGGGGGTTCCCCGAGTGCCCTGGGAAGCCAGGCAGCCACCGGCTTGGAAAACCACCAGCATGCTATTGCCTGACTTCGGCTCACTGAGTGGCCCCCACAGTCCCTGGGCAATCTTGTCCTAGACCTCCCCCAGTGTTAGCCCAGAAGCCATTACCCCACTATGCACTCATCCCAACAGAGACAGAACTCAGCAGGAACACCCACAAAATTTATTGAAGAGAAACGTTTGCTGAAAGCCATTGAGGAAAAGAAGGGGTTGACAAATGCACACAGGAATTTTCCACTGCCAGGGGAGGACACAGATCCCAGGCCTGCTCCTCCTGGGGCTCCTGATGAGTTGCCACATTTGTACACCCTACACACACACACACACACACACACACACACACACACACACAGGTGCCAGTCAGCAGTCTGGCTGTATTCTCCCTTGCTGAGGGCCCCAGGTCTGCCTCTATCCAGGACAAGGGCCTCTGGCAATGCCCAGTGCATTCAGGAGATCCTTCCGAGGGGTCACCCGAGGTTGGCACAGGACAGTCCCAGGGTGTGGAAAACCACAGCAGAGAACACAGCTACGAAGCAGAAGTAGCAACAGAAGTGGAGCTTGAAGGCACAGATCCCACCCCCACCCCCACCCCCAGCCCCACCCCCGGTTCGGATCTTCTTGCTCAAGGTTGAATTCCAGACCAGAGGTGAGCAGTCCTTCATCATCCATCCCTCCTGATGACTGCTGGGACTGGGCTCAGGGCCTCTGGGGAGGAAGTGCTCAGAGAAGAACATAACCCACACGTGTGCACACAGGTCCACGAGAACTGGCGGCAGGCAGCCGGCCTAGATCTACACCGAGAAAGCAGAGGTTGAGCTCATGACACTGGACAGGAGCAAGCGGAGCCTTGGCCGGCGCGGGAGGAAGCTCAGCCGGCCTGGTGGGCCAGGACTCCCGCCCTGGCTTGATGCACACTTCACACCTCTGCATAGGAAGGATGGCTAGCGTGGGGGTGGGCGCTTGCTTGACAGCAGGGGTTCCTAGGGGCCCTACGGATAAGAGCGGGCTGTTACGGGATAGGGTGTAGCCTGTCCAGCGATGGGGAAAGGAACTGGGGAGGGGTACCCCTCTTGGGACAGGGGGGCAGCCAGTGGCCTGTTGGCCGCCTGACCCAGAGAGCTTTGAGCTCCAGACTGAGAGGGGGAGGGGAGAGGGAGGGGGAGGGGGAGGGGTGCCACTCCCTTGCCCCATTTGGTGTCAAACGTGGCCATGTGGTTCACTTTGAAGGGCTGGTGGTGGTGTCCAGGGCAGTGTAGGGAGATGGGGAGGGCCGTGGGGTTGTTTGGGTCTAGGGGAGGCCCCTTCCCCGCACCCTGCTCCCACGGTGGGGTGAGGCAGGCGGCCCTGGCCTCAGCTCCCTCTGGCTCTAGGGCTGTGCTGCTTGAGAGCAGAGGAGAGGAGAGGAGGGTCCTGGGCTTTCTGAGCCTATTTGCCTGGGGAGGACTCGGGGCGACTCACCTCCCCTGGCCCATCCTCATTCTCGGGCTCCTCCAAGGCGTCCTTGAGTCCCTCGGAGGGCGCTTCGGAGGGCGCCTCGGACGCTGCCTGGGCCTCCTGCTCTCCTGCCCCCGTGAAGTTCTCTGGCCGCCAGCCAGGCCCTCCTGGGGCCTCTCCCAAAACACTGCCCATCTGCGCTGCGGTGGGGGCCCCGGGGGCCTCATAGGGTCCTGCGTGGCTGAGACCTGCTGGGGCATGGCCCTGCCCTTCCCCCTCTTCCTCCTCCTCTCCCACCTCCTGCTCCTGCTCCTCCTCCTCCTCCTCTTCTGCCCTCTCTCCCTCCTCCTCCTCCTCTTCCTCCTCCTCTTCCCTGTCCTCCTCCTCCTCCTCGAGCAGCTTCTCATCCTCCGCCTCAGCAGCAGCTCTGGCCGCAGCCAGGGCGTCCGAGGCCTGGGCACCAGGCTGGGCGGCTGCCTCGTCCTCTGCCTGAGCTGCCACGCTTCTGGCGAGATTGGCTTCCCACGCCTCGGACTCCCGAATGAGCCCCAGCATCTCCAGGAACGTGGGCGGGCGGCCGACCATCCGCAGCTTCCTCAGGGCTTCATCCAGAGGCTCGGTCAGATTGGCCCTGGTGAGCAGCTGCCTCAGGCGGACATCGTCCACAGAGGCCCTGGCGAGGGCACCCTTCTTGATGGCTTTCTGCAGCAGCACTTCCAGGCGCAGCACGAAGGCCGACAGAGGTTCCCCGGGCTGTTGCTGGGCAGAGAGACACTTCACGCGGATGGTGGCCTGGGACCCGTTGTCTCCAAACACCTGGATCAGGGCTGCCAGGCACTCCTGGGCAGTCCTGGCTGGGTTCTCGGCCAGGAGCCCATGTACCAGCTGCAGGGCAGTCCCCCGCAAGCCTTCCATCAGCCTCCTCCTCCTCTCCCTCTCTGAGACCCCCTGCCACGCACGAAGCATGTCGCTGGTGTGGTCTAGCCAGGCCTCAAAGGACTCCTCCCCGGGGTCTGGCTGATCCCGCCCGGAAAACACGCCCAGCCGCTGGTACCTCACCATTTCCACCCAGGGCTGCACGGCCTGGCTGACCGAGTGCAGCCAGCAGTCCGTGGGCAGCCCCAGGCCCAGGGTCCCCGCCGCACTCTCCACCGCCTCCTCCTGTTGCTCCAGGTAGTGGAACACGTGGCCCAGAAACTCCTCCTCGCCCGGACAACCTGGCACGAACACCACGTTCCAGGGGCCCCCGGTGCCTGGGATTTCCCTGGGGACCAAGGCACCATCGACTTCTCGGTCCAGCTCCACCAGGGCCGCGGTGGCGTTATCCTCCTCGCGGAACACTTTGCCCAGCACGGTAAAGTGGCCCACGGGCCACAGGGCGGCCTCCAGGCACTCTTGGAATTCGCCATCGTCACAGTCCTCGGGGATGCCCAGGATGAGCAGGCCCCTGCGCGCGCTGACGCCCATCCACCTGCACCAGTCCTGCAGCATCGTCACCGCCATCGCTCCGGATTCCAGCCCGGGCTGCGCTGAAGCTAGGAGCAGGGAGCCGCCGCTGCAGCAGACCAGGCGGGCTCCCTGGTCCCCTGTGGGCAATGAGCTGGGGCTGGAGACTAGGCCTGGGACAGAGCCGCCCAGGTCTCCAGTGCCTGCGAAGGCGAGGGGGGCGGGGAGGGGGGGGAAAGAGCGAGGTGAAGGCCCGCCCCCCAGCCCGCCCCAGCCCGTGCCACCGCCCCCGGAGGCGCCCGCGTTTCCTGTCCGGGGGGACCCCATCCGCGCCCTCCCCCGCCAGTGGGCCGATCCCCGTGGGTCGGGTCCGGTCCGGCCGGGTCGGGTGG
>NW_012276440.1:0-1887 GCF_000151885.1 Dipodomys ordii
GATCCATTCATCTACTGAGGGGCATCTGGGTTGGTTCCATATCTTAGCTATGGTAAATAATGCTGCAATAAACATAGTTGTGCTGGTAGCTTTAGTATAGCCTTGTTTGTGATCGTTTGGGTAAATGCCCAAAATTGGGATTGCTGGGTCATAGGGGAGCTCTATGTGGAGTCTTTTGAGGAACCTCCAGGCTGCTTTCCAAAGTGGTTGAACAAGTTTACACTCCCACCAATAATGCAGTAAGGTTCCCTTCTGTCCACATCCCCTCCAGCATCTGTTGTTATTAGAGTTCTTGATTATAGTCATTCTAACTGGGGTGAGTTGGAATCTCAATGTTGTTTTGACTTGCATTTCTTTTATGGCTGGTGAGGTTGAGCATTTCTTCATGCATCTACTGGCCATTATTTTACTATCTCAGTGTGGATCATTGTCGTGGATCTTGTCTACACATTAACTTTGAAATAGCTTTTTTTTTAATATTGTACTTTTCAATTTCTGGAACTTTCTCACACACATCATTTCCTCAGGCTTGTGAGGCAAGTGTAGCAGTTATTTTCCTTTTCAAAGAAGAGAGACTACTCAGGTAAAGATAGAGAAATGAAGTGTCCCCTTAACCCTCAACAACTGTCTGCAGAAAAGCTGAACATACACTTCCTTCTGCCCTAGCATTCGTTACAGAATGGAGTGGTTCACGAGTTCTATGAAGATGAGACTCTTCCATCAGCAAGGTCCACACTAGAGAAATGCTGGTTAGCATCATGGATGGAGCCAGAAAGGGGAACCAGAATCCAGAGCAAGGATTCCTTAAGAAGAACCAGCAAACTGAAGAGCATAGCATAAGTGCAGGGCTCAGGCCTATTCACACTTTTTCCTGACTGGAAAAGGTCTCAGTATTCAGATTTAAAGGATTCATCTTTTTTTTTTATTTTAACTCTCAAAAAAAGTAGAAAAAAATCCTCTGTACTTGCAAGCGTTAAAACAAAAGATTATCAGACACAGAGTTTAAGAGTTCAAAGTTTGAGTTCAGAAATGCAATATTACCGTACACTTATGACATCATCCAGTTTCTCAACATGGGAAGACTCATCTATTGAATGGCAGTAATAACTGATGTGAAGACTGGTGACAGTATTCAGTAATACTATTTATCATAGAAATATATGTCATATATAACATGTGTAACATATTAACAGATATATGTTATATATTTATATATGAGTTTACTAACATAGTAGACATTAGTATAACTGTGCTTCACAATAGAAAATGGCCCTCTGCCTTGTCTACAAGAACACTGAGCTTTAGAAGGAAACAGTGTGGCCAGTTCAGTATTCCTGTAGAACCTAAGTCACTTTTCAGAGATGTAAGTGTTCTAAAAACACAACATTATCACATCATGTCTTTTAAAAAGTGACTTTTTCTCAAGAGAATCAGTTCTGGAATATCCTATCCAATGAAATTCCTATTTAAAGATATTACATGATTCATATATAAAATATATACCAAATTAAGTTCAATACTATAAATGATGCCAAAGTGTAATAATTAAGAAAAATTTAATATCATAGATGTGAATCCAGATTATTTTAACAAATATTAGAATATTAAAAGAGAAGTTATTAAGACCATTTGAAAAAATGTCAAAAAATATGAACTAAGAGGTAACAATAAAAGATAACAAGGAAAGAACAAGTAAGCTTAAAAATTAAAATAACAGATTTGATAGAAAGAATTCCAAACATGTCAAGAAAATGAAAATAAACTAGCTTTTACTAATTTTTAAATTGTTAAAATGAATACTTTTTAAAAAAATGAATTCTTAAAATTCTTTTTTTTTAATTTAATTTTATTTTATTTGTGAACATACTGTACAGAGGGGTTACAATT
>NW_012276441.1:0-1858 GCF_000151885.1 Dipodomys ordii
ACACACACACACACACACACACCCTAAGATGATAGAAGATCTGTCAATAAAGTCTATATTATTAAATGTCAAGTTAAGAAAAGCTTGAGCAGGATGCCATGAGTAAAATAAGAAATATATGACATATAATTTCTAAAAATAAAAAATGCAGCCATTGAAATAAAAAATTTAATAGTTGTTTAGATAGGTATATGCCGTGTGTGTGTGTGTGTGTGTGTGTGTGTGTGTGTTTGTGCACATGCGCGCATGTGTGTTTTGCTGGGAATAAAATACAGAGTTCATGCTTATTGACAAGTGGTGTACCACTGGGTTACATTCCCTTCCTCTCATAAAACAGGAACTAGGCACTAGTGAAAACATAGTGGGTGAATAGAAAGTAAAGCTGAAATTACCCTGTGACACACAAAGAGAACGTTAAAGCATAGCTGAGATGTGGAAGATGCAGTGAGAAGATTGACTATCTGTCCAGTAACAGGAAGGAAGTAGTAGAGAGATCTTCTGGAGAGAGACCAGAATGACTGCAGTTTTTCCAGCATTTATGAAAGGCATCAGGAACTATACCAAGCTTGAAGGATAGAACAAGGCGACAGTAGACATGGTGAAGTGAAGCCACAGATTGTCAGAGATAAAAACATGTCTTAATAGCACCCACAAGGAAAGAAATGCCCTAGGAGGACTTGAATACAAGGGCAAATATACAAAGGAATTATGGCTTCAAAAGCAGAGAAGAAAAAACAGTGTAGAATTTTCCAATTAAGCCTTCATTTAACTATGAGGATAAAATAGACAATTTTAGACAGATCAGGACATCAAGTTTACATTTCATATATCATTTATGAAAGGAATTTAAGAATAATATTTTTCAGGAATCAGGAAATAGTCCAAAAAGTAGTAATGGCATGGAAAAAAGCAATAGCAAAGAAGTTGATAGACACAGTAGACCCCAAACAAAACAGAAATGGAAAAATCTTGACATAAAAATTATAAGTAATTCAGAGAGTATAAAAAGGTGAAATTAAAATAATGAGCGTAAAAGAGAAAAGGAGTGATCATTCTTAAAATATTCTATAATTGCAGAGAGAGTAGAACTATTGATTAGATTTATACCTAAGTAAGCCAAATATTCATACTTTAAAATGAAATTAGGAATTATTACAAAAAGAACAGGAATAAAATAGTGTGATTACTGGACAATTAAAAAGAAAAGTGTGGCTGGATGCCGGTGGCTCACACCTGTAATCCTAGCTACTCAGGAGGCTGAGATCTGAGGATCATGGTTCAAAGCCAGCCTGGGCAGAAAAGGTCTTGAGACTCTTATCTTCAATAAACCACTCAGAAAACCAGAAGTGGCGCTGTGGCTCAAGTGGTAGAGTGCTCACCTTGAGCTGAAGAGCTGAGGGACAGCGCCCAGGCCCAGAGTTCAAGCCCCTCGACTGACCAAAAAAAAAAAAAAGAAAAGAAGAAGAAAAGTGTTGCACAAGGAACCTCATACAATAAAAGTCAATTTGGTATTTATAAAATGTTCAGAGATATAAATATCCACTGGGAGAATGAATTATGATATATCTAAATCATAAAAATGAATGAGCCAAGGTTTGTATAATATAATGATATATGTTAAAAAATGCAATGTAGGGTGGAAAGCAACTTGCAGGTAGATAGAGACTACTCCACTAACAGGCATACATGAGGTAAAACTAAATACACAGAGAAACAGAAAAGATGAATTCAGAATAATTACCCCTCCAACAAGAAATTTCAACCATGGGTATTAATAATATGTGATTTTAAAAAATAATCTGAGGGCTGGGAAGGTGGCTCAGTGGTAGAGTGATTGCCTTGCATGCATGAGGCCCTG
>NW_012276442.1:0-6223 GCF_000151885.1 Dipodomys ordii
GGCTTTTTTCTTTTTGCTTATGTGGTGCTGAGGAATCGAACCCAGGGCCTCAGGCATGCAAGGCAAGCACTCTACCACTGAGCCACCTTCCCAGCCCTAGCGTTTTATTTTCTATAAGCTATTTATTCAGGTTTTAAGACATCAGAAATAATAATGTCTATTACATGTCTTACAGTTCAGTGATAGGGATTCATAACAATGGCAATAAATATTATTGCTACTACTATTTTAAAAACACCTCTTACATTCCAAGCAGTCTTAGTTGCTTGAGAAAGCTTCACATGCTTTCGAATGCTAAACCTAATATATTTGAGGTCAGTGTTTCTTGAGCGCACTTTGGGCATTGATTACTATGGCAACGTAGATAGGAGGTGCATTTCTCCTTTCTCCTCCTCCTTCCCCTCCCCAAAGAAGTTATTTGCTGCTAGATGTTATTATTGTGAATCTGTCACCTTGATACTCCTGCAGATTCTGCCTAACCAGGTACTAAATGGGATCAGATACTATGAGGAAGCAGTCGTGGTCGTTGTCCTGGGGGTCTCATCATGTCTTACTTGTGCTTCTTGAACGTGAGTTTTGAGGTATGGTGTCACTCAAAGTGGCCTGGGCAGGAACCTTCTAGTGCTTCCCAGGACAAGAGCATACATACTTGCTTGTGGGGGCTATGGGAGAACCTGTATGGCAGATCCTCAGAGGATACAGTGGAAAATGATAGCTTTGATCCATCTCAGCAGAATGTAGAAGGAAAATGACCAATTGCTCATCAAAATAATTTATTTGAAGGAAATAATTCAGATAGTATATGAAATAATCAGTAGGCTTTTAGTTTCTAATAATTCCTCGGATTAATGAACTAGAGGTATAATTATGGCCTCAGAAATTTAATTAACCTTGTTTTTATTTTTATATTTAACATTTGTGTGTGTGTATGTGTATATGACTCTGAGGTTTAAACTCAAGGCCTCATACCTGCCAGGCAGGTGTTCTACCACTGAGCCACACCTCCAGTTCCTTCAACTTAAAAAATCTGGTAGAACTTGTTATTTTGCATAATAATTCATGTTATGTAAGTGTAAATTCATCAACATTTTTGTGTTTTCTGTTTTTGGATGAAGGTATCTCTCAAACCTCATCAGATGCTTTACAAATATTCTGGATAATTCCATATTTGGCACTTTCTTGCGATGCACAGGGGTTCTCATATTTGCTGAGAATCACACACAGAAGATGTTCATATTTATGTGGCACATTGGAGTAAATTTGAGGGATTTGGGGGGACATCTTATATGGGCCTAGGTGAAAATAATCATGCTTTCTTTATATTATATAATTATAAGAAAATTGCCAAGAGAAAAGAGATAATATTCAATTTGTATAAAATTTTCAAATAAAATATTTTTAAAAATTTCCATGCCCCTTTAGCTGTAGTTTTTTGTTTGTTTTTGGTGGTAGGATTTGAATTCAGAAACTCAATTCACTTTAGCCATGCTAGATTTTTGCTGGTTTCTTTTTTGTTTGTTTTTGGAAATGGAGTCTGGCTAACTTTTCTTCCCAGGCTAGCTTTGATCCTTGATCCAACAGATCTTAGCTTCCTGAGAAGCTAGGACTATATACCTGAGCCAGCAATGCCTAGCTTAGATTGTGTTCATTTGTTTTTCTGTTTTGTCAGAAGGTCTCACTTTGGCCTTAGACCCTCATGATCTTGGACTGTGATCCTCTTAACGCTGTGTCTGGGGTTATAGGTGTGAGCTATCATGCCTAATTTGTGTTTTGAGTTGCTCTAACAGTGATCTTCCCAAACTCCACCTCCCAAGTAGCTGAAATTACCATTATTCCTGGCCTCTAATAATTCTTTGGAATCATATTAATATAATACCTATAAAACATCAGTAATGAACTGTGTTTACATTCACTTTACTAATGTGACTAATCCATAAATTATATTGGTAAATGCTAATGTATTTTTTCACATGTTCCCAGCAATTTTTGGTGAAGTTCACTCAGATGCTCTGGAAAACAAGGAAACTGAGCCAAAGGCTTTTTCTGAACAACTTATAAAGGCCAGTTTTTTACCCTTAAGAAAAAAACCTCTTAGCCGGGCGCTGGTGGCTCACGCCTGTAATCCTAGCTACTCAGGAGGCTGAGATCTGAGGATCGAGGTTCAAAGCCAGCCCAGGCAGGAAAGACCATGAGACTCCTATCTCCAATAAACCACTAGAAAACCGGAAGTGGCACTGTAGCTCAAGTGGTAGAGCGCTCGCCTTGAGCTGAAGAGCTGAGGGACAGGGCCCAAGCCCAGAGTTCAAGCCCCACGACCGATGAAAAAAAAAAGAAAAAAACCTCTTAACAGAAAGTTCAGTCTATTGACAATGTACTTGAATATTAAGCAGCAGTGATCAATTTTGTCATGTGAAGCTAAAACCAGAAAGGTCTAAAACTTGTAGGGATTTCTTTATTAAATTCACCTTTTGATAGTTCTATCAAAAGTGATAAAGAAATCCAACTTGAAGATGAACCTTCATGAAGGAACTCACACATCAACTGAATCTCAAGATCTTTGTGCATCTGGGCTATCAGTACATGAGAGATCTCTTTTCATTAATTCAGTTCAAAATGTTCTTTTACTCTTTTGATTTCTAGTTTATAGACTAATTCATGTTCTGAACATTTCTCTGTAATGTTCAACATCTAGTCTCTGAACACGAACAAGTAAGTGATAGCACATTTGTTGGGATGTTTTCTCTCATTAGCTTCTCTTCGTTTGTTTAGTTAGAATAACAGTAGACTAGAACTTGAGTAGTTTCAGGCTGTCTCAGCTGCCACTGAAAAGACCTGTGAACTCGTTCTTGCTGCGAGTAGATTGTGCAAGTCATATGGAATCAGGGAAGCGAGCTATACCAAATCACTCATTATACAGAAAAGAAAATCAGCACACCAACGCATGCTTTGATCAGGTCCCAGTGCTAATTGTTTGTCTAATTAAACCTTGTCTTGATCAAAGGTGCTACCCTATGAAAGTATTTGATGAGCTTGTTTTCCTGGAATGAAATACAAGCTAATAACATTCAAAACATGTGTTTCACCCTTTTAAATGATACAAGTGAAATATATTGAGTGTAATTTAAATGAACAATTCCATTGCAGAAGAAGAGAAAAAAAATCAAACTACTGGAATCCAGTTCAAAGTTGAGTTGCCAGATTTTTGTTGCTGGATTTTGCAGGTGGGCATTTCCCCTGTGTTTCATAGGGGAGGAAGGAACGGGAAGACATGATTTGGTGGGGGTGTTGAATAATCTGGAGAAACAGGGTTCTGTGAATACTTCAATCATTTAGTTAAGGCTTCTCATTTCCACTTTGTATCTGAATATAAAAGAACACCTTCATGTTTGGGTCTGAGCTGAGGAACCAGCACTGAATGAAAACAAACATTGCTTGAAAAATGGAGCCAGAGACCGGATGTTTGTTCAACAATTCGCTTCTTGTTTCCTCCTGGGTACACAGCCAGACTTTATTTCCCAGCCTTCTTTGAAGTGTTGGGATAGCACCTTTGATCAATGCATTGTTGAACTATGACCAGAAGAATAGAGGTCAAAGTAACATATGCCCCATCATGGGTGTGTGTCTTTAGTCTTTTATCTTTCCCTGTTTAAGGGAAGAGACAGCAGAATCCGGGGAAGTTCGAGCCAGGAGATAGAAGGCGGCTAAAAGAAGCCTGTCAGGGAAAACAACAAACAAGCATCAGCCATACTGAACTATTACGTGATGGAAATTTCAACTTCTCTTGTGTGAAGCCACTGTACTCCTGGGTTGTGGGCTGTGGCGCTGAGCCTACCGTTAGCAATGTTTGAGACAAGATCAGCAGGGCTGTGAAATCAAGGTTATTGGCAGAAGATGGAAAACTGGAGCATCCTTTAAAGTAAAATGAAACAATTATCTGTCTTGTCTAATAAATGTCATAGAAGAGGAAGTTACAAATTCAAGGTCTCTTTTGCTCGATAAACTGATCTACACTCCTACCCCTTGATCCACAACTCTAATCCTTGTGCTTTTTGTTTGACCTTTTTGACAAGACTTGGACTTTTGCCTGGGTTGGCCTCAGACCACAGTCCTCCTGAGAAGCGGGAATCACACATGTATCATACACCCATCTCTGAGTCTTGCATTGATCTGACTACCTCTGAAGTTTTAAGTCACATATTCTTCATACTTTATTATATTCTCTTGGTTGGTGCTTGCTTAATTCCTTTTACCTGTAATGCCAATTGCTCCATCTTTTGTACTCAGATTCTGTCTTTATTTTGCCTTTTCTTCCCTCCCTCCCTCCCTCCCTCCCTCCCTCCCTTCCTCCCTTCCTTCCTTCCTTCCTTCCTCCCTCTCTCCTTTTCTCTTCCTCTCCCTCTTTCCTTCCTTCCTTCCTTCCTTCCTTCCTTCCTTCCTTCCTTCCTTCCTTCCTTCCTCATACTGGGGCTTGATGGACTTGGATGCTGCTCCTTAGGTTTTTTTTATTGTTTGTTTTTGTTTTTTGGTCGGTCGTGGGGCTTGAACTCTGGGCTTGGGTACTGTCCTTGCGCTCTTCAGCTCAAGGCAAGTGCTCTACTGCTTGAGCCACAGAGCCACTTACGGTTTTTGAGTGGTTTATTGGAGATAAGAGTCTCAATGACTTTCCTGCCCAGGCTGGCTTTGAACCTCGATCCTCAGATCTCAGCCTCCTGAGTAGCTAGGATTACAGGCATATGAGCTACCAGCGTTCAGCTTTGTCCCTTAGTTTTTTTACATTAAGGCTAGTGCCCTACCATTTGAGCCACAGCTCTATTTCTCACTTTTTGGTGGTTAGAGATAAGAATCTCACAGACTTTCTTGCTTTGAACCTTGATCCTCATCTCTCAGCTTCCTAAGTAGGTTATAGGTGTGAGTCACCAGCACCTGGCTTGATTGCTGGTGCTGTACACTTGAGCCACACTGCTACTTCCAGCTTTTTCTTGGTTAATTGGGGATAAAGAGTCCCTTGAATTTGCTTGGGCTGTGTCTCCTACAGTACTTGTCACTATAATGTTGCATGATAGATATTTAAGTATAGGCCTCATTACCAAGCTCCATTCTTCCTGAGTGCTGAGTGACTGAATCTTATTGACTCTGTCAATTTCTGTGGACATAACATTCCATCTTCCTCAGCCTTTACTAGTGACTGCTCCGGGAGCTTTCCGGCCTTCAGTTTTGGCCTGGGACTGCATTGCTGGTCCTCCTGGCCCTGAGGCCAGTTTCTTCAAGTAGGAAGTTATGAGATACTCTGTTTCTTCCAAAATGTAGAAAGCCATTGTTGAACTACCCAGTTTCCAATCATGGGCTCACAGCTAAGACTTTCTTTGAGTCTCAGAATTTGGACTTGAAGTTAGACTTTGAACTGTTGAGATGTTGGGGATCCTTGGAGACAGATTTGGATACATTTTGCCTTATGAGATGGTAGTGACCTTTTGGTGGAAGGCTATGGTTCAGGAATAAAATATACTCTGCAGGCTGATGTTTTAAATGCTTGGCCCCCAGCTATCTGAGGGATCTTTGGGAGGTGGTGCTTACTTAGAGTATTTAGTTGATGGGGGTAATTACGAAAATTACACTGGGTCCTCAGTTCTTTCTACTTTCTGTCTGCCCTGAAGTGAAATGTGCCTCCACTGTGTACTCCCACCACCATTCAGTTCTGTCCAAACCCAGGGACCAGGCAACCACAGAACAAACTACATGAAACCATGAGCCAAACTCCAAAGTAAAGCATTCCTTCTTTAAGTTATTTCTGTCCACAACAGAAACGAGACCAGCATTTACTTGCAATATTTAGATATTGGCCTGAAACGTTTATATGTAAAAATAAACAAAATTTTGACTTTTATGAAAGGGGATACGAATAGCCAATGAATATGAAATAATGCTCCAAATACTTAATATCCTTACTCAAAGAAATACTGTTTCAAAAAAATACTAATACAAAGAAATACCATTTCACTTCCATTAGGTGGCCTGATCCTAGGATGTGTTGACAAAGAATTCTTGAGACTGAAATTCACAGGTTCTGAAAGTTTAAATGTAAAGCCACATGGCCATTAGTTAAATATCCATTTGTAATATGATTCAGAAAGTGGGCTGGGAAGGTGGCTCAGTGGTAGCTTGCCTTGCATGCCTGAGGCCCTGGGTTCGATTCCTCAGCACCACATAAGCAAAAAAAAAAAAA
>NW_012276443.1:0-1444 GCF_000151885.1 Dipodomys ordii
CAGAAGTGGCGCTGTGGCTCAAGTGGTAGAATGCTAGCCTTGAGCTAAAGAGCTGAGGGACAGTGCCCAGGCCCAGAGTTCAGGCCCCACGACCAGACCCAAAAAAAAAAAAAAAGCCAGAAGTGAATGAAAAAAATGTCAGAAGTGGAGCTGTGGCTCAAGTGGTAGAGAGCTATTTTTGAATTTAAAAAAATGATAAAGGAAGCCTGGCACCGGTGGCTCATGCCTGTAATCCTAGCTACTCAGGAGGCTGAGATCTGAGGATCTCGGTTCAAAGTCAGCCTGGGCAGGAAGAGTCCATGAGACTCTTATCTCCAATAAGTCACCAGAAAACTGGAAATGCTACTGTAGCTCAAGTGGGAGAGTGCTTGCCTTGAGCTGAAGAGCTGAGGGACAGCGCCCAGGCCCAGAATTCAAGCTTCATGACTGACCAAAAAAACAAAAAAAAACAAAACACACACACACACACACACAAATCAAAAAACACTAAAGGATAGTGCTTAGACCCTGAGTTCAAACCCCAGGATTAGCACCAAAGTAAATAAGTGAAATAAAATAAATGACTTGTTCTGTCTGTATTAGACACATCAGTCATTTAGCATTATAACTTAGGGTCTCTTCATATTACAGGACCTACATATCCCCTTACAAGTATTAATGTTTCATCTGCTTCCAATTTCCAATTGTAACTAAAGACAATTCATTGATGGACTTTGTCAGGCAGGCTACCTGACTGGATAAGAATTTCTTGGGTTTATGATGGGCATTGGTGGCTCATGCTTGTAATCTAACTACTCAGGAGCCTCAGATCTAAGGATCACAGCTCTAAGCCAGCCTAGGCAGTAAAGTCCTTGAGACTCTTATCTCCAAACAACCACTAAAAAGCTAGAACTAGAGCTGGGGCTTAAGTGATAGACCTCAAGGCTTGAAGGAGTAAGAGGCTTTGAGTTCAAACTCCAGCACCAGCACAAAGATATCTATCCAAAGCCAAGTGCCATGGCCCATAGCAACATGGACTTCAGTTGCCAGTGTATTCCCAATAGTGACTCATCAATTGGATACCTGCAACTGCAACATTTGTCTGGCAGGAAAGCTGGAGGAATGGAACATGGAACTTGTAGTTACTATCTACTTTGTTTTTGAGTTTGCTAAAAACCTAAAATTGCTTCGAAACTCTTCAGTGTATTGGGCTGGGTGTGTGCTCAGTGGCAGAACACCTACCTAGCATGTTCCACGTCCGAGGTTCCATCAGAAGCAATGCAAACAACTAAAAGTGTGTGGGTCTTTTCAAGACCCAGGAAGGCTACCCCACCCAGCCCCTTGGTTGGGGAGGGAGTGTTTGGATTCTAGGCAGCTACTCCAGGTTCTACCATTCTATTTGTGTTCTGTTTGTGTGGGTACCTGGGCTAGAGATGGCCCACCTGTGCACCTTTTTTTTTTTTTT
>NW_012276444.1:0-1600 GCF_000151885.1 Dipodomys ordii
ACTCCATGTTGGCCAGTGGCTGGCCCTCCAGCCCCCCTGGCAGGTGGCCTCAGGAGCACATGGTGTGGGCCTGAGGGACACCTGAGGGAAGCCGCCACACTGCAGTCCACCGTCTGGTTAAACGCGGCTGGGTCTCAACCACCCGGTATTAGTGGGCCCTGGATATGGGATGCTGATAGAGGTTTCTTCTTGCCAGTCTAGGTTGGTAAAGAACGAGATGCCTTATCTTCTCTGGACTATCAAAAGGGACGTCATTGACTACCACAGCCTGAACGGTGACCAGATGCTGAACCACTTTGGGAAGACAGCATCGTTCACCACGAAGGTGGGCCTGGGGCTTAGCTAACAGCTGCAAGGGCAGAGCAGAGCCTGGGCCTATGGAAATGTGGCTTCTGAATGTTGGTTTACTGCTTGGAGAGCCATGTGGGATGGCCAGCCTCAGTCTCCCCAGGACCCCACACACCTCCTGCTGGCTGGTCACTCTGCCCTTTCCCAGAGGCCTAGAATCCTAGGGCCTGTACCATTCTCTGTGTCCCTGGGTGGTCCTGGGACCAGGGAAGCCCCTGTCTCAGAGCACACCAGCCAAGCCAAAGAGGCCCCAGGGGGCTGGCCGTGGCTAGTCCACGGGCAGGGTGGTGTGGGACTGCCCACGGTGGCCCTGATGCGCTGCTCCCTCTGGAGATTGGGCTGTGTGTCAACATGCGGAGCCTGCCGTGGTACGTCCAAGCGAACCCCGACTCCTTCTTCCCACGCTGCTATGGCCTCTGCACTGAGAGCGAGAAGCAGGAATTCTTGGGTGAGTGACTGAGGCTTGAAGCCTCCTCCTGTCTGGCAAGGACTTCTGGTCCACCTAGCAAGGATAGTCCAGAAACTTCCTTGGACATTATTGGAATGGTGGGCAACAAGTGACCCCTGAGGCTGATGGAGACTGTGGAGCTGGAGCCCTGTTTGGGTTGGAGGAGCTGCAGCACGGCTGTCTCTCGCTGCTGCAGTGAGGCTGCCCCAGAGCCTGGCTCTGCAGGGTATGCAGCTTATTCTGCCTGTTTGCTGGACAGTTGCAGGCTGGCCCCTGGGGCACTGGAGGACTTGGCCACCAGAGCGTACAGGGTGTCCAGTGCCCCTGAGATGGAGGTGGGAGATGTCACTGGGAAGAGTCCAGGCCTCACTGAGATAGTCCATGGAATGCCCTGAGGACAGCGGGCCAGGGCGGGGCCTGGGCTGGGAGGGAGGAGCCCCAGGGAAGGGGCCTGCCTCTGTGCAGCGCCCCAGCAGGCTGGGCCTCCTGTCTGGGAGCCCGTGTGGCCCTGCTTCGACCCCAGTCCCCAGCTCCAGAGGTACAGAGTGGGCCGAGGCCTCACTGTCCTTCCAGACGACTTCCGGCGCACAGTGGCTTCCAGCATTCTCAAGTGGGTCGTCAGCCACCAGAACCTCAGCAGGGCCAGGGCCAGGAGCAGGAAGGAGGAGTCCAAGACCAGCGACCCCAGCATCAAGAAAGGTGGGGAGCAGGCAGGGTAGGCCTGTGGGGCCCAGCTGCCCGGCTCAGCCACTCCCCAGAGCACCCTGGGTTTGGTTATCACAAGCCCACGCCCTGTTTGGGCTG
>NW_012276445.1:0-1733 GCF_000151885.1 Dipodomys ordii
AACAAAGAAATATGGAAAACTAATTTTAGTATCCATTTGCTAAATATTTCCACCTCTCTTACATGTCTTACTTGAAAGACTGGTGTGATGGCACATACCTGTAATCTCAGTTCCTTAGGAAGCTGGGGCAGGAGGATCATGTGACTGTCTCAAAAGAAACAAAACAAATTTTAGTTGAATATAGTATCTAGTCTGTATTTTTTTCTTCCTTTCTTTCTCTCTCTCTTTTCTTTCTTTCTTTCTTCCTTTCTTTCTTTCTTGCCAGTTCATAGAGCTTAAACTCAGAGCCTGGGCACTTTCCTTGAGCCTCTCAGTACTCAAGGCTGGCACTCTACCACTTGAGCCACAGCGCCACTTCTGGCTTTTTTCTTTTTGCTTATGTGGTGCTGAGGAATCGAACCCAGGGCCTCAGGCATGCAAGGCAAGTGCTCTACCACTGAGCCACCTTCCCAGCCCTGAACCTAAAATCTTGAGGCAAGTCCATTACCACTGAGCTACTCCCAAACCCTAAATGTCTTCTAGATGGTAACTTTACATTTTGTAATTGGCATAGAACAATTGTACATATTTTCACAGTTCAGAGCAATAATTGGATTGTGTATACACTATATAATAATTACAGGAAATTAATTAGCACTTCCTTAAGCATTTCTCATTTCTTTGTGTGTGGAGGAGAGGCCTGGTAGATGCTTGAGCTTTTTCATTCAAGGTTGGCACTCTACCACTTGAGCCACAACTCCATCTCCAGCTTTTTTTTTCTTGTTTTGCTTTGCTTTTTTTTTGGTGATTCATTGGAGATAGAACTTTCACAGACTTTTCTGGCCAGCTAGTTTTGAACGGCAATCCTTACAACCTAGCCTCCTGAGTAGCTAAGATGACAGGCCTGAGCATGGTGGCTATAGTGGTGGATTTTGAACAAAATGTCCAACAGTGAGAATATGGTTCCTGGCCAGCCTTACTTCTGTGTCAACGCTGCTTCGTCCCCATTTATCTTCCCTGCAGTGAACAGCTTGGGAATCAGCGAGGAGTTGAAGGAGAAGCTGCGAGATGTCATGGTGGACAGGCATAAGGTGGCTTTGGGGAAGACTCTGGGAGAAGGTAAGGACTCTGCCCCCCAGGACACATGCATTCCACACACCCCCAACCCTGAGATGCTTCACTCCTGCACTTTTACCCAACAAAAGGAAATACAGCCCCACCTCCCTGCCTCCCTGCCTCCCCACCGGAAGTCAATGGTGTATCCTTCTCCTCCCCCCCCCACACAGGAGAGTTTGGAGCAGTGATGGAGGGCCAGCTCAACCAAGATGACTCCATCCTCAAGGTGGCCGTGAAGACGATGAAGAGTAAGTCTGAGCATGCATGCACATACAACTCTACACCCCCACATCCAGACCTGGAGCCCTTCCCCATACCCCTTAGGGAGGGCAGGAGAGCAAAACACACACACACACACAGAGCTAGTCACCTGGTACTGGTGGCCCACACCTGTCATCCTGGCTAGCTACTCAAGAGGCTGAGATCTGAGGATCAGGGTTTGAAGCCAACCCAGGCAGAAAAGTCTTATTGCCAATGAACCACTCTTATCGTCAATGAACCACTCTTATCGCCAATGAACCACTCAAAAGCAGAAGTGGCACTGTGGCTCAAAGTGGTAGAGTGCTAGCCTTGAGCAAAAGAACTCAGGGACATGGGCTGGGAAGGTGGCTCAGTGGTAGAGCGCTTGCCTTGCATGC
>NW_012276446.1:0-3621 GCF_000151885.1 Dipodomys ordii
GGTATTTTCTAAGGGAGTCAGCCAAAACAATCACAAAATCACAATGTTTCTCAAACAGAGATGTGGAAAGTTGTGCATGTAGCAACTTTGAGAAGTATGTATACAAAAGCATGAACTGTGAAAGTTCAAAACGGATAGAATCAAGGATATGCCTAGTAGACAGGCAAAATGGTCCCTAGATTACAAGTTATAAGATAAATTAAGGCTAACAGACGTTGAAATGAAATCTAAAAGGGATGTTTTCATTTCTTTGAGTCTCAACAAAGTAGCTGATAAATTTTATGTTAATTTGCATAAATAAGAAGCTTGAGGACATTTCCCTGAATGTCTAAGTTAAGAAGATTAACAGTAACATGATACTTAAGAAAAATAAACCATGTTAGTGAGAAGCTGCCTTTCTATTTCACAAAATGCTGAAGGAGGTTATTTGTCAGAAAGCTGCTGAATATTTTTATGGAGTTTTAATTAAGGATTCAAATATGCAACCTATATTTGTACTTTTTCTAACTTCTGTTATTTTATTAGAATTGTAGAGACTGAATCTTTCACATTGGATAATAAAATTGCACTAATGTGAATTAAACAGAGTTCAACATCAGCTCTCCATCCTTAGTATAAAGTGTCTTTTAGAACTACTAATAAAGAGAGCAAATGTTTTCACACACATAAATGAAGACAATTATACATACCTTGATCTTACCAGGGCAGGAATATAAAAACTAAACAAGATGATTGCTACCCTCAAAATAGTCATGGAAAAAAATAGTCACTAGGAAACCCAAGGTGAATGTTTTAAGAGAATTGTTGTAAGAATAACCTTCTGGGGAGGGAAAGGGAGGCAGGATAATTAATTTTGACAGTGATTATAGTAGCTAAGGCTGAGATTAGCTGTGATTATTACTTTTCTTGATTAAATTGTATTTCTTTGGGGCATTTCTTTTGTTTGACTTCTGAAATTACTCATAGATTATACTAAACCAGTTGACCAGGTGGGCACAAGCCCTACTGCTTTTCACCTTTAACTTTTGGATTTCATCAGCTAATAATTATTTCCTTATTTCCTAATGAAGTTGAGTAATTTTTCATAGCTTGAAAAAAACTTCAAATAATTAATGTATACAAGTCTTTCTGTAAAAAGTACTGACCGTATTCCAAGTTTAAACTTCCCTCCTCTAGCAGCTTGCACTAGGTTTGTGGCTCAGAAGAAAGGCATGCTTGACACAATTTTTGTTTCCTCCTGGTACTCTTGATACATGGGGTTTAACCTGTGTTTCCATTTTAATCCTATACTTGTGGTTTGAGCAATGCCTGATACAAAGGAGACTATGAACAGGGTAGGAAAACTCTAACTCTTGTGTGTTGGTATAGGTATAAGATACTGTTGTGTCTTTGTGGTGGATGTCAGCTTTTCTTCTGATGGAATACCTTCAGGATTTTCTCTGATCCCATGTATTTCTGAGATTATGAAAGGTTATTCTGTGGAAAGTAGCTTATGTGGTTTCTACTCACTATGGGCAAGTCATTAACCTCACTAAGCTTTTGTTTCTTCATGAGAAAAGTAAGCCTAATTAAGATAACCTTGTAATACTATAGATACTCTGTGATGCTATGGATAGCACTTGGTACTTTCTTTTTTTCTTTTTTTTTTTTCTTTTTGCCAGTCATGGGGCCTAAACTCTGGGCCTGGGCGCTGTCCCTCAGCTCTTCAGCTCAAGGCTAACACTCTACCACTTGAGCCACAGCGCCACTTCCAGCTTCTTTTTCCCTGCTTATGTGGTGCTGCGGAATCGAACCCAGGGCCTCATGCATGCAAGGCAAGTGCTCTACCACTGATCCACCTTCCCAGCCCCAGCACTTGGTACTTTCTTGACCATCACAAAGTTTTAGAAAACTTGCCTTCTTTTACACAGGCCAATGTTCCCTGTTATTTTTTCAAATTATTTTCTCATCTATTCAGCATAAGGAGATCAAGAAAATTTAACTTTTATATGCTAGTAGCTTAAACAAATCAGTTATTAAGGAAAGTAAAAACTACAGCTGCATGAAAGCATAATTCTCCATCATTTTAGCTCAGGCCTCCATCATTAACGATTTAAGAAGTTTTGTGTGTGTGTGTGTGTGTGTGTGTGTGTGTGTATGTGGTGTGTGTGTGTGTGTGTGTGTGTGTGTGTGCCTGTGCCTCCACCCTCACACAGAGATGCCTGGTCCTTCATTGGGGTTGTTTTTTTTGGGGGGAGGGGGTTGTTCGGGGGGCTGTTTGGGAGTTGTTTCCCTGTCAATTTCTTATTTTTTTTTCCTGTATTATCTCACTACAAGAGAAAGGAGTCATCTTAACAAACCACTTATACCAGGTCAAAGTTTATAAGGTGAACTATTTGGAGGTCCTTGGTATTCTAATATTCCAGTATAAAGCCTCTTTTTGCTCTGTCTTATAAAATATTTGTTGTGCTTTCTGCGGTCTCCTGTAATTGAGAGACTGATATTTCATAGTTTGTAAGAATGCTCTTTTTATTATTCCTTGATAAAAGATGTTTGTTCCCTGCAACAACTTCATTTTCATTATGTTAATATTATATTTCTACGGTCAGCTGAAAGACTAAGAAGCAAGAATCTATGCAAATATTCTTTTGTCGCCACAACACAGAGATACATTTTTTCAACTAAGTATCACTGTGATTTTCTTCATGATTAGACATTGTGCTAAGAATTGTGAGTTACAAAGATGCCTTTAAAGAATTGAGCTTAAAGTCTGAGAGAAGGGTTGACAAAGAAATATAAAAAAGAAATATAAGCATTACCTGACCTATGCAATTGTAACCCCTCTGTACATCATCATTACAATAATAATAAATATAAAATAAAAATAAAAAAATAAAAAATAAAGAATTAAGCTTAAAATCCAATCATAAAGTGCCATTTGTTGATGGTCAATTCAATTTAATAAATAGTGTGTATGTGTTTATGTTTGTGTGTGTGTGTGCCCGTGTCCATTTGCACATACCTTTGTACATTTCTTTTTTAAAACACAATGTAGAACCATGAATGTTTTTAAATTAGCAATTATCTGGAAAGTCCACAGGTAATTATTACAGTTTAATGACAACCTGTCCTACTAGTTCTTAAATGTCATTGCTTTAAAAATATTAAGGATCATAAACATTATGCTAATTACTCTCTTTTTGTCAAGTATCTTTTAATAAGATAAAGTTTGGGCAGTGAACAATACTAATAAGATATCAAAAGATGGAAAAAAATCCCTCAATAAAGATAATTAAATAGTTCTTCCAAAAATGTTGGTAAGATTTGTGTTAAAACTGAGCCATGGAATTCCTTAGTAATCTAGACACATTCCTGCAGAAGAAATAAATAGAAGAAAACAAAGGATATTTTTTCAGGAAGTCTTTCACATTATTTTCCAAATTTTATCTTACCATTTCTCAAATATTCCAATTCATTTGCTACGGGCAATAACTACTCCAATGCGTATCATATGTAAAGTGTCCTCAATAAGAGGAGAAATCAGAGAAGTATTTAGATTTGCTCATATCACCTCAACTGTCAGACAGAGACCAGCTCAGTGGAGGAGGAGGAGGAGGTGGAGGAGGAGGTGGAGGAGGAGGA
>NW_012276447.1:0-1456 GCF_000151885.1 Dipodomys ordii
CTAGCGCTCTACCACTTGAGCCACAGCGCCACTTCCGGCTTTTTTCTTTTTGCTTATGTGGTGCTGAGGAATCAAGCCCAGGGCCTCGTGCATGCAAGGCAAGCGCTCTACCACTGAGCCACCCTCCCCATCATCTTAAATGAGCATATTTTATGAGTATTTTTGGTGGTACTGGGACTTGAACTCAGGGCCTCCTGCTCACTCAGCATGCTTGCTTGGCTGATACTCTTACTTGAACCACATCTCCATCCCTAATATTTGGTGGTTATTTTGGAAATAGAGTCTCACAGACCTTTCTGCCCAAGTTGGCTTCAAAGTACAGTTCTCCAGATCTCAATCTCCTGATTATCTGGGATTACAAGGGTGATCCACTGACATCTGGCATGTAATATGTTCTGTATTATATGCTCTTTATGTAAGTTTTAACATCAACAAGAAATGTGTATCCTTTTCCTCAAGGAAACAATAACAGAAGAAGAATAATATAAGAAACTTTGATTCCATGAATTATTACATTTATTTCCTAGATGTCTAGAACCCAGGTTCATAGAGGATTCCATTAACTCCACTATAATAAAACCTCTCTCCACAAAGCTCTGCTTACATTTAAAAGTAGATATTATTGCTTTTTGATTTACAGAAAATGGAAAGCTGTCATCATAATGTCTCGCAGAAAGTCTTTGCATGAAAACAGTAAGCTTCATGCAATGGAAATAGGGTTGTCAGCATAGCAAGTGAAAGTACAGAATGCCCCCATTATATTTGAATTACTAGCAAACAATGGACAGCATTTTTAATACTGTTACATCCCATCCAACATCTTATGTACTTTATCTGGCAACCCCCAAAGGAACAGAATAAGAAACCTGAAGACATGCTTTGCAGTTCAGACACTACCATGGCCCTCAGGACCGGACTTCAGTTTTCTGGGGGCGGGGTGGTCTACACAAGAAGACAGACACCTGACTGTAGATCTGGGAAGGGACACTTACAAACTCACTCTCTCTGAAGGTTATAATCAATCAAAATATTTTCCCCAAATGGGACCTGAGGAATTAGGAGCATCTATTTTGAGGTCTTTCCATTGATTTTAAGATGTCCTAATTTTTTTTCTTCTCAGAGTGTTTTAAAGAATATGAGGCTCCCTTCTGTCCACATCCCCTCCAGCATCTGTTGTTATTAGAGTTCTTGATTGTAGCCATTCTAACTGGGGTGAGGTGGTATCTCAATGTTGTTTTGATTTACATTTCTTTTATGGCTAGGGAGGTTGAGCATTTCTTCATGTGTCTATTGGCCATTCTTCTTTCCTCTTCAGAGAAGTTTCTCTGTAAGTCTTTAGCCCACTTAGTTATTGGACAGTTGTTTCTTTGAGGATTTGTTGTTGGGGGATTTAATTTTTTGAGTTCCAGGTATATTTTAGATATGAGACCCTTGTCTGTTGTATGGCTAGTGAAGA
>NW_012276448.1:0-2710 GCF_000151885.1 Dipodomys ordii
CCAACTGGAAGGGCACAGAGGAGAAAGAGGAGAGCAGCAAGCTGCCTCCAGTCCCAATAACACCAGAAAGATCCACCAGGGCCACAAAGCTGGAGATAGAATGCAGCACCCTTCCTCCCTGGGGTCCACCAGCTGTAGAAACCTCCCTCGTATCTGGGCAACCCATTGGTTTGAATACAGCCCTGACGAACCACCAAGGCAGGGCCTGGAAATGGCTGAAGAGGAGGATTGGCAACTGTTTCAGAAGACTGATGCTGTTGCATGCCTAGACAAGAGAAGCCTCTCCCTGTCTACCCCCCCCCCTCCCCAACAAAGCGTTTCCTCCTGTCAATAGGTGGTGATGGGCGACGTTCCCTTTAAAGCAGGTTTTGGCACATTCTGAAAAGACTGGTGCTGGGGGGCAGGGTCCAGTTAAGGAAGTGTTTTACACAGAAATACTAGGCCTACTGGCTTACTTAATGACAGTTCATCCTAAACAGAGACACTTGCTCGGGCAAGTGATGCATCATCCATGGCTCAGGGTGACTTTCATGGCACAGCCAGACCTCACCATCCTGGACATAATGGGCAGCTACCTGGGATTTGACCCAGGGAGGTGGGGGCACCTTTAGTGCCTCCAATGCACTTTATCTAGTGCTCCTCAAGCACCAGGACCTGGGAACCATCTCTCCCATCTTGTAAGTGCCCTCTTCTTGGGACACTGCCTTGCACACCAATCCTCTTCCAATGCTATTCTAAAGACAGACAGTGTTCCTGCTTGTCATCCTGCCGCTTGCCTGCCGGCAGAGCAGTGCAGCAGAAGCATGAGGGTGGCAGGAAATTCACAATGCCTATGTGTCTCCCTGCCTTCTCTGGAGCCCCTCATAGGAGGACAAGCCCAACAAGCCTCCCCTGATCCAGGAGCAGCAGTCTCACTCCTCTTGAGCCAAACTAGTGATGAGACCTGCCACAGCAATCAACAGGAGAGGTAGGAAGACACAGGGCTGATTTTTGCCCATGCATCCTCTATAATACCAGTACATGGAGGACTAAATGGAACATGCAGACAGCTTGTCTGCCCCAATTATAGAAGTTCATAAGCCAACTTGATGGACACAATGAGGAGGACAGCAGCAAGATTCCCTCAGGCACAGCAATAGAGCAAAACCACTCTATGGAAATAGAGGGGGAGGAGAATATCTGACCTGCTCCCATACCAGGAGCTTCAAAACCCAACTGGAGGATCACAGAGGAGAAGGAAGAGCAGCAAGCTGCTTCCAGTCCCAACAGCAGCAGAAAGGTCCACCAGGAACACAAACCTAAAGATAGAAGGCAGCATGCTTCCTCCCTGGGATAGAGCAGCAATACAAACCTCCCTCCCATCTGGTCAACCCACTGGTTTGACTACAGCCCCCCAAAAAATATTGGCTGAAGAGGAGGATTGGCAACTGTTTCAGAAGACTGATGCTGTTGCATGCCTAGACAAGAGAAGCCTCTCCCTGTCTACCCCTCCCCCAACAAAGTGTTTCCTCCTGTGAACAGGTGGTGATGGGCGACGTTCCATTTAAAGCAGGTTTTGGCACATTCTGAAGACTGGTGTGGGGGGCGGGGGGAGGCAGGGTCCAGTTAAGGAAGTGGTTTTACACAGAAATACTAGGCCTACTGGCTTACTTAATGACAGTTGATCCTAAACAGAGACCCTCGCTGGGGCAAGTGATGTGCCAGCCCTGGCTCAGGCAACCTGAGGCTGCCTCACAGAGCACCCGTGAGACTGTCCTGGACCACCCAGACCCTGACGTTCTTTACATAATGTGCTGCAACCTGGTACTTGACCCAGGGGAAGTACGGGCAGCCCTGTCTCTCAGGCAACTTATCTGATGCTCCTCAGCAACAGGACCAGGGACTCAACCTCTCCCCCAACTAGTGTGATGACTCCACACTAGCCTGCACCGTGCACTTGGGCTGTACACCCATCCTTCCACAATGCTCCCCTGAAGAGCCAGGGATCCTGCTTGCGACCCTGATGCTGGCCTGCCTGCTAAGCAGCAGAAGCAGGAGGGTGGTAGGAAATGCAGTATGTCAGTGTGTCTTCCATGCATCCCATGGGACCCCTGCACAAGAGAGATAGAAGGAGATAGAGGGCAGCAAGCTTTTACCTGTTCCCAGAACAAGAGCAGCAGCAGCAGCAGCAGGAGCAGCAGCAGCAGCAGGAGCAGCAGCAGCAGCAGTACTCTCACTTCCTTTTGGCCAACCAAGGGATCTGACTTCCTGCCCCACTGACCAGGAGAGGCAGAATTGGAACAGGGCTGATTCTTTCCCTGAAAATCTCTATGACATTTGGACATGAAGCACAGACAGAGAGATAGAGTGCAGCTCACCTGCTCCAGTTTCAGAACCTTCAGAACCCAACTGAAGAGACACAGAAGAGGAGGAGAAGCCCAGCAAGAGGCTCTTAGGCCTGGCAATATAGGAAATCACCTCTAGGGACACTGAGGAGGAAGAGGAGGAGGAGGAGGAGGAGGAGCAGGAGGAGGAGGAGGAGGAGCAGGAGGAGACCTCACCTGCCTCAGTCCCAGAAGCTTCAACCCCCACTAGAGGGGCACAGAGGAGGAGAGTAGCATAAAGCTGCCCTTAGGTCCAGCAACAGTAGAAACCACCACAAGGGGCACATGGGAGCAGAAGGAGAATCAGAAGCCAACTGGAAGGGCACAGAGGAGAAAGAGGAGAGCAG
>NW_012276449.1:0-1511 GCF_000151885.1 Dipodomys ordii
AAAGCCAGAAATAGCGCTGTGGCTCAAGTGGTAGAGTGCTAGCCTTGAGCTGAAGAGCTGAGGGACAGCGCCCAGGCCCAGAGTTCAGGCCCCACAACCAACAACAACAACAAAAGCTAAAGAATGGTGCCCAATTCCTGAATTCAAGCCCTAAGGCTAGTATGCAGGCGCACACGCATGCGTATATACACACACACACAAGGGAACTGAGTCATATGAGGCAGAAATGCTGCAGGAGAGGGCTGATGGCTTGGGAATGATCTAGGCTAGATCCAAACGTACTCCTAATTTGTACTCATCTTTGGTGAGACAACATGTAGATCTCTGTGCTAGGTTGAAGTGCTAACATTTCTTTCCTTTTTTTTGTTTGTTGTTGTTATGGGGCTCGAACTCTGGGCCTGGGCGCTGTCTGTCAGTTCTTCAGCTCAAGGTGAGTGTTCTACCACTTGAGCCACAGCGCCACTTCTGGTTTTCTGGTGGTTTATTGAAGATAAGAGTCTCACAGACTTTCCTGCTCGGGCTGGCTTTGAACTGTGATCTCAGATCTCAGCCTCCTGAGTAGCTAGGATTACAGGCATGAGCCACCAGCACCCGGCATTGTGTGTGTGTGTGTGTGTGTGTGTGTGCATGCTGAAGACTAGCACTCTACCACTTGAGCTACAGCTCCACTTCTGAGGGTCTTTTGGGTGGTTAAGTGGAGATAAGAGCTTCACTAACTTCCCTGCCTAAGCTGACTTTGATCCTCAGATCTCAGACTCCTGAGTAACTCGGATTACAGGTGTGAGCCCCCAGTGCCAGCCCACCTGCTGTAAGGGGATTAACTGCCAAGTGTTTGAGGGCTACCAGATGCTGCGTATCCTCTCTTGCTGGGGCCCTGATGAACCCTGGAGATTGGGAATGCTGCTAGTGCCTTCTGCATGGCTTCCTGTCAGTGTTCTAGCCTTCTCCAGCTAGTTCTGCTCATTTTCTCTGAGCTAAGGGGCCTCCTTAAGGTGAAGCCAGGAGCATCCTTTGCTCAGGGTCTGAGTCAGAAAGGCCAGCACAGACTCCAAGGAAATCACGATGTTGGCAAGTGGGGCTGGAAATGTGGCTTAGTGGTAGAGTGCCTGCCTAGTGTGCATGAAGCCCTGGGATCCATTCCTCAGTTCTACATACACAGAAAAAGCTGGAAGTGGTGCTGTGGCTCAAGTGGTAGAGTGCTAGCCTTGAGCAAAAGAAGCTCAGAGACAGTGCCCAGGCAGGCCCTGATTTCAAGCCCTAGGACTGACAAATAAAAAAGATGTTGGCAAGTTTGAATTTTCATCTAGAGGGGAAAAAGTCCACTCCTCTTAGTCTGGTTTCCCTGCTTTTGTATGCCAGTCTGCCAATCCTTAGCTTAAAATCTATTGTGTTCTTTGTGGTTGTTGTTGTAGGGCTTGAACTCAAAGCCTGGGCACTGTCCCTGAGATTTTTGTTTTTGTTTTTCTCATTGTCTAGTCCAGAGACATTTTATTAAAATTCTTTTTTTTTTT
>NW_012276450.1:0-2165 GCF_000151885.1 Dipodomys ordii
AGCTGAAGAGCTGAGGGACAGTGCCCAGGCCCAGAGTTCAGGCCCCACGACTGGACCCCCAAAAAAAGACAAGCAGAAAGGCAGAGGCACACTCCAACAGAGTGTGGGTGTTCTCAAAGGGGGAGATACAGAGCTCTTTGACTAGGGCATTTATATGATAAAGGCAGGGTCTGGCTTAAAGTCATGAAAAGATAGGTTGTTTTTTTTTTTAATCTTTGCTCATAATCATTCCTGGTATTACATTTTCGGAGTTAGTTCCTGTCTGTTATTTACCAGGCAGATCTTTATGTCTGTGCTTCACTCTTTAATGCATGGGCATTCCTTCCAGGAAAGAATGCTTCCTGCCATAAAATAGATCCTTACCCTTGAGATATGGAATGCATCCTGTTGTCTCTAAGAAAAGGTGTATTTAGGGGCAAAGAAAATAGTAGTTCTAAATACCTAGTCTGTTTCTGAGTTCCTGAATGGAACTCCCCAAGTCATAATTTTTCTAATCTATACTGTCTCTATAGTTGGTGACACTCTCTCCCTCTCTCCCTCCCTCTCTCCCTCTCCCCCCTCTCTCTCATGCCAGAACTGAGGCTTGAACTCAGGACATTGGGCTCACGCTCAAACTTTTCACTAGCACTCTACCATTCAAGCCACATCTTCAGCTCAGCATTTTGCTGGTTTAATTAACCACTTTTCTGCCTGGGTTGGCATCAAACTGTAATCCCCAGATCTTAGCTTGCTGAGTAAGATTATAGGTATGAGTTACCAGTGCCCGACTATAAGTTTTTAAACTGTTGCATGCCCATTCCCATAATGCTTTCTGTTATAGTCATATTAGTATAGGAAGCACATAAACATGAAACCTTAATGGGGGGTTCCTCTGAAAAGGCTGTGTAAGGACATAGCCCTCCTCCTGCACACGTGCCTTCATGTGATGTTCTGCTTCATTGGACAAACATCCTGGTTGTCAGGATGTAATGGTTGTAAGACTGACCACAGAATGGGGCAGATACAATTTTTATCAGCACACTGGGGCAGCAATCTTTCAGGGTAGTCTTGGGACATTTCTTGGGTGGGGGTGGATCTCTGAGCTGGTCTTACAAGTGGTTCTATCGGTTTGCCTCACGTCCCCTCTTTAAAAGAGTATTGAGGGACTGAGGCTTCCATGTTCCATCTAATTCTTGGTAAGTCTCTGTCTGCTATGTTTCCTTTAGTGCGGCCTCCTCTACATTCCCCAACAGAACAACAAATCCTGGTTGTAATGTGCCAAATGTCTCATCTTGTAACTGCCTTGAGCTGAGTAGGGTCATAGACATGTCCTTGATTATGACTTTTTTTGTTCTGGCAGAGGGTTATGGAGTGGTTCTTGGGGACACAGTTGAATCTAATATCAGAATAAAACTGTATGAAAGGCAGATCCAAGGGTCTAAGAGGCACCCAAGGGCTATACAGTAGGGGATAGAAGCCAAGTTGTAGCATCATTGGTAACTTTAAGGCCTGGAGGCCAGAAGAAACAAGACTGATTAGAAGGTTAATAAAGCAGCTAAACCCAATGGCAAAAAGAAGTAAAGTAGATACCAAGCATCCTAATAAGGGGAGAAGCCAGAATAACCATGACCAAGTATTTTCTCATGAGACCCATCCTGGAGTGTCTTGATTTCTAAGCTGAAAAGTTTGATGGATTAATTTACAAATATTAGCTTGAATTTGTTATGAGCTATTAACCCCACAGCAATAATCTTTTCAAACATAGCACAGGATCCCCTCTCCCTCCAGCAGCAGTAATCATGTCTATTTTGAAGCCCTTCTGTTTTGAAGTATTTCCCTGTTTTGACATCTTTACCTCAGAGTTTAGAAGAGTTAGTCCTTACACTGTATCAGTGTCCAGTGTTATAGACTGGAAGTGAGAAGAAAACTTCTGGTTAAACCATCAACAAGCTGGACGCCAGTGGCTCACGCCTGTAATCCTAACTACTCAGGAGGCTGAGATCTGAGGATCATAGTTCAAAGCCAGCCCATGAGACTCTTATCTCCAATAAACCACTAGAAAACTGGAAGTGGAGTTGTGGCTCGAGTGGTAGAGCACTAGTCTTGAGCTGAAGAGCTCAGAGACAGCACCCAGGCCCAGAATTCAAGCCCCACAACTGATAAATAAATAAATAAATAAATGCATC
>NW_012276451.1:0-1689 GCF_000151885.1 Dipodomys ordii
CACACACACACACACACACACACCATGCTGTCTGAGACAGAAGCACTGTGAAGGGCTGGGGCAGGGGAGGTGGAGCTGTTGGGAGGTGGAACAGAAGAGGTACAACTCCCTCACCTCTGGGGGTTCAGGGAAGTACTATGGGAATCTTTACCTGTTTCCCTCTACATCAACAGGCCTCCTGGTGGGTACTCTTGACGTCGTATTGGACTCCAGTGCCCGAGTTGCGCCTTACCGAATCCTGTACCAGACTCCTGACTCCCTGGTCTACTGGACCATTGCCTGTGGTAAGTTCTGGCACTTCGTGATGGGTAAACTTAAAGTGTTGGGTCCTGGGTTCAAACCCCATTATCACAGAAAAAAAAAGGAAAATTGGAGTGAATGTTCAGAGACCTCCTGCCCAGTTCCCTCAGTATGCTTGTTAGAGCAGGATATGCCTTACATTTGTGGATATGTACCAATGGGCTATTGTGAAAGAAGGTCCAGAATCTCTTCACATTTCCTCAGTCTTCACTGGTGCCATTTTTCTATCCAGAATCTTCCAGTATACCACATTACAGGTCGTTGTCAAACTGTTTGAGTCTCCTCTTGGCTGCCAGGGTTTGCCAGGCTGCCTTGTTTGGGAAGACCTTGCCCGTTTACAAGGACTCCGGTCAGGTGAATCGTGGGCCGTCCCTCCCCTGGCTTCATCTGGTGTTTCCCTTATTAGCCGGCGGTGAGGGGTTTCATCAGGAAGATGACAGAGATGCAGTGACATTTTCCTGTTAGCAACACAATGGGCCACAGCTGGTCCCACGCATTGCCTGGAAGTGACATCACTTCCCCTCCTCCTCTCGAAGTCTACTCTCTGGAAGAAAGCCACAGGGCCCTGGTCCTCCCCTGGGAATGGGCTGTCTTTCTTTCTTCCTTACTTTCAGGATGGATTATCTTCCTGATGTATTGGGAATTCTTCTGCTTGCTAGATTTGTCTCTCTTCCCTGGAGTCAATCACTTATGCCAGTATAGATTCAGAGACATTTATTTTATGTCCTGTGTTAGGATTCACTGTTCAACTTGTCCCTGCTTTTGGCCTTGGGGGGAAACTCTTTCAGTTGACTTCATTCCATTTTTTACTGATCTCTGTTTGATGGGAAGCGTGGTGCTCGAATCCAAAGATAGCGAGACAGTTAGATGTGGGCCCTGCTCCTGAGGAACTGGAGACTCACGAGGGTACAAGGATGCAGTCATTTACAGCCCACTGCACATGCGTACTGTATGGGTCTGTGACACTGGAGAGTTCCTGGCTGAGTGCAGGATTCTAGGCAGGCCTTCTGTGCTAATGAGGAAAATGGCTGGATGAGATTTCGGGTTTCTGGAAGGCTCAGGTGACCTAGTTATATTCCCTCAAGGACTTAGCAATACTGGAAAATTTAGCATGGTAAACTGTGTCTCTTTTAAAAGTATTCTGGTTAAGAGGCAAGCAATCCCATGGGAAACAATTCTGAATTACTTTTCATTTCCATATTTCTGTTGAAGAAGATGTAGCTTTAGGCTTTTAGGATCACCAAGAGTGACAGTTGGGGACTGGGCAGCAGGAAGGGATGAATGATAAGCAGAGAAGCTGGCACTGTCAAGAACAGGGCTTTACCAGTGTGTCCTAACCCACGGAAAGCAGCACTCCAGCCATCTTGCAGGTTCATTCTGGCGGGGGGG
>NW_012276452.1:0-2581 GCF_000151885.1 Dipodomys ordii
CAGCGTCCAGGCCCAGAGTTCAGGCCCCACGACAGGACCCCCCTCCAAAAAAAATTTATTACTAAGTAGTTGTACAAAGAGGTTACAATTCTATAAGTCAAGTTATGAGTATAATGCATCTTAATCAGTGTCTCATTCTCTCCCATTTCCCCCTTCCATCTCCACTCTCAAATTAAAGAGTTCAATTTTTATATATTATACATTAAATAAATGACTGCATTTGCTTACCTTTCCTAATTCATTACATGCCCTCCCCCAACCCCCCACAACACATTTCAGCTTTCTGGCATTGATTTTGTGAAAACAGTTCATTAGTTGTTCAGAGAAGTTACACCACTGGATTCCTCCCCTAAGTATAACATTCTTTAGTTTTTTTGGTGTGTATATATTACCATACACGTTTCTATTTTTCAATAGACTGCTAAAATACCCTTCTCAGATAAGTCTCCCAGCACCACACCACATTGCCAGCTTTTATAGCAGGTGTCATGGTTACTTTTACCTAAATAAGTGTGAATATTTGACTCATACTTGTTTCCAGTCAAACTATAAACTATGTAGAAGCAAAGGCGTGCACGTGCGTGTGTGCGTGCGTGCGTGCATGCGTGTGTGTGTGTGTGTGTGTGTGTGTTATTCTTTTTAACCCTAAACATCTAGTATAATACCTACAGACTGGATACTTGCATATTAACTTACTAAATGGCAAGATAAATGTGTTACTTTTTTTCTGTGGTTGCTCATGTATGTAAATACAAATTACAGAAAATTCACATTTTTAAGGATAAATTTTGTGGTAGAATTTTTTTAAGCTCAGATCTCACAAAATGACTTTTTGATAGTAGTATTAAACCCATAGAGAACATATGGTCTAAGGTGGTTTCTATTTCACAGATATTGTTTCATTTTATACAGAATTCTCTCACTTATATCTCCTGGTCAAACTATGAACTATGTAAAAGACCATAAGGCCTGTTATTGTGTTTAAAAGACATAGTTGTTATAATTACAGAATATTCTGAACTCTAGAAGATACCGCTAAACCAAAGAACATAATTCACAGTATATGAAATCAATAGTCTTCAAAACCTCTGCCTCAGCTGCATTGCAATCAACTCTCATGATTGTAACACAAACCTTAGTAAATGTTTTGTAGAACATATATATATATATATATACATATTTACCCTATAATACACTAAAAAGATATAATACTGCATTTGAAACACTGTATTAGAGTCTAAATATTCTGCCATTAAAAAAGTATTGGATCTTAGGCAGAAAAAAAATCTTGTAATTAAAGAAATTGGCAAAAGAGTAGTTCTCTAATGGAGGGAACCAATATTCAATAATATCCAAGACTTGAATCTTTCAATTATTCCAGGAAATATGATGTCAAAATTCTACATAGAAATATGCAAATCAATTAATATAATTCATCACATCAACAAGAGCAAGGATAAGAACCACATGGTTATCTCAATAGATGCAGAAAAAGCATTTGACAAGATCCAACACCCGTTTATGATGAAGGCTCTGGAAAAACTAGGAATCCATGGAACATTCCTCAATGCAATAAAGGCTGTATATGACAAACCTACAGCCAGCAGTATACTCAATGGTGAAAAACTAAAGCCATTTCTTCTAACCTCAGGAATGAGACAAGGATATCCACTCTGTCCACTTCTCTTCAATTTAGTATTAGAATGCCTAGCTACAGCAATAAGACAAGATGCAGACATAAAGGGGATCCAAATAGGGAAAGATGAGGTAAAACTCTCTTTCTTTGCAGATGACATGATCTTGTATTTAAAGAATCCCACAGACTCCACTCCCAAATTACTCAAGCTGATCTGAAACTTTGGCAAAGTAGCAGGGTATAAAATCAACCCCTCCTCAAAAAATCAATGGCTTTTCTGTATGCCAACAACTCCTTCTGTAATAGTCCCACAAAAATAAGATACCTAGGAAGTGAAGAACCTCTAAGATGAAAACTTTAAAAACCTGAAAAAGGAAATCAAAACAGAACTTAGAAAGTGGAAAAACCTCCCATGCTCCTGGTTGGGATCAACATTGTGAGAATGGCAATACTTCCCAAGGTTATCTACAAATTCAATGCAATGCCTATCAATATTCCAACCTCATTCTTCAAGAAAATAGAAGAGGCAATCCAAAAATTTCTATGGAACAATAAAAGACCCTGAGTAGCAAAAATGATCCTTAACAGAAAGAACAGTGCTAGAGGAATATCAATACCAAATTTCAAACTCTACTACAAAGCTATAGTAATCAAAACAGCTTGGTTCTGGCACAAGAAGAGACCTCAGGACCAATGGGATAGAATTGAAAACCCAGAAATGAACCCACAGACCTATAGCCACCTAATCTTTGATAAGGGAGGAAAAAAATAGAATGGAAAAGACAGCCTCTTCAGCAAATGGTGCTGCACCAGAATCAACTCCAAATGGATCAAAGACCTTGGAGTCAAAGCAGACACACTGAAAACATTACAGGACAGAATAGGAGAAACCTTAGGTTTCCTTAGCACAGGCTGAAATTTTCTTAATAGAGACCCAGAAACACA
>NW_012276453.1:0-2684 GCF_000151885.1 Dipodomys ordii
ACATGCATGAGTCCCTGAGTTCAATTCCTCAGTACCACAAAAGCAGAGAAAAACTGGAAGTGGTGCTATGGCTTAAATGGTAGGGCACTAACCTTGAGCTGAAGAGTTGAGGGACAGTGCCCAGACCCAGAGTTCAAGCCCCCACAACCGACTAAAAAAAAAAAAAAAGAAATGTAAGTGCATGAATATTTGGATGTATATAACACTTGTTTTTCATATTTTCAATTTTAGCTTGGTTATAATTTATAAAGTATATCTAATAAATTGAATTTGAATTTTATTGCCCAGGAATTTAGCAGATATTGAGGCTATTTGTGTGTGTATATGTATGTGTGTGTGTGAGAGAGAGAGAGAGAGAGAGAGAGAAAGGGAGGGGGGAGAGTCAGTCCTAGGGCTTGAACTCAGGACTTGGGTGCTGTCCTAAATTTTTTTTTACCCCTCTAAGGTAGCACTCTACCACTCCAGCCACAGCTCTATTTCTGGCTTTTTGAGTTTTATTTGAAGTCTTATGGACATTTCTGTCTGGCTGACTTTGAACTGTAATCTTAAAATCAGCCTCCTGAGTAGCTAGGATTACAGAACCCCTGGCACCTGGCTTGAGGCTACTTTTTTGTTGTTGTTGGTTGTGGGGTTTGAACTCAGTGCCTGGTCACTGTCCCTTTGTGCTCAAGGCTAGCTCTCTACTACTTGAGTCACTGCACCATTTATTTCCTGTTTCCTTGAGTCTCAGACTTTCCTTCCCCCAGCTACCTTTGAACTGTAACCCTTGGATCTCAGCCTCCTGGGATCTCAGCCTCCTGATTAGCTAGGAGTTCAGGCATAAGCCACTGGCACCCAGCTTGAGGCTACTTTTTTGTTGTTGTTGTTGTTGTTGTCGGTCATGGGGCTTGAATTCTGGGCCTGGGTGCTGTCCCTGCGCTCTTCAGCTCAAGGCTAATGCTCTACTACTTGAGCCACAGCACCCCTTCCAGTTTTCTGGTAGTTTATTGTAGATAAGAGTCTTATGGACTTTTCCTGCCTGGGCTGGCTTTGAACCTCGATCCTCAGATCCTCCTAGGTAGCTAAGATTACAGGCATGAGCCACCAGCTCCCGATGAGGCTACTTTTACATAAGGAAGTAGCAATGGATTATTTGTTTGTTCCATCCCCATAACTAGAGTTGGGTAAATGGTTTTCTTTGAGTTTGAAAGCCTTATTGAAACTCAGCCTCAGCTATTTCATGTATTTTTTTTTATATATCCGCTTTCATCTTCTCATGGCAGAGTTGAGAAGTAACATAGATTTGTAGCACCTAAATATTTATTATCTGGCTCTTTACAGAAAAGGTGGCTGATCCCTTCAACAAAATAATAGGCCCTATCCGACCAGAGGTGTGGCTCAAATGGTAGAGGCTATAGACAAGCAAGCTGAGTGTATGTATACATGCATGAAAGGACATGAGTTCAAACCCTAGTACTGAAAAAAGAAAAGAAAAAGAAAAAAGAAATACATGCTTATAGAGTGGCTAGTAAAAGAGAAATTAATTTATTTTGTGAGCTTAACATGGTGCAAGTTCCATACTAGAAATGTGGCCTACTGAATTGTTTTAGCTTAGACTTTGATAACATCTTGGGATTCCACCTTCGGAATGAAAATGGAAAGAAGAGGTAATGGACAAAGGAGATCTTTCAGTTTCCTAGAACCAACTAAATTAGTTTTGATTTCCTGGGCCTCCTTCTGTGTTGAGATTGCTGGCAAAGCCTAGTATTTTCTAAAATGATGTAGCTAGAATTGTTTGCCACCTAGTGGCTGCTGTGTGTATTAAAACACGAATCAGAAACATGAAAGGAAAGAGGAAGGGTCAGATCCTCTAGGATATGTGTATCAAAGTGACCAGAGCTGTGCATAATAACCTGTGCATTGTTATTTTTACTTCTAAATAAGTCTATTATAGCATTTTACAAACTGAAAATAGCTTGGTCTTTTTTTAGTTGCTAAAGTAAAACATGCTAACAGTAGCTGTTCAATTCCCATTAAATATGTTCTTGACATGCCCCTTATGGTCCTTCTTTTGCTCTGTCAGCGTTTATTCAAGTCGTGTAAGCACATTTAAACACCAACATAGTCAAGAACACAATGTATATCCTACAAAACTAAGTAGACTGAGGGAAGGGGTGAATAGAAGAGGGATGGGTGAGGATGTTGAAAGGGGCGATATGAATCAAGATAAATTGTATTCATAAATGACTTTGTTAAATAGCAGTTTATTTGTACAACTACTTAAGGATAATAATAGAAAAACATTAATGTAAACCGAGTAAATAAGGCAAACTTATCTACCAATAATCATATGCATCCTTAAGCCCATTCATATTTATTTATTTATATGTATTTTTTCTTGTGCCAGTACTAGAGCTTGAACTTAGGGCCTGGGTGCTGTCCTTTAGCTTTTTTGCTCAAGGATGGCTCTCTACCACTTGAGCCACACCTCTACTTCCAGCTTTTTGCTGGTTAATTGGAGATAAGAGTCTCCTAGACAATCTTCATATCTCAGCCTTCTGAGTTTCCATAATAACAGGAGTGAGCCACTGTTTCCCAGCAAACCTGGGCTCAGGTGGCTCACACCTGTAATCCTAGCTACTCAGGAGGCTGAGATCTGAGGATCATGGTTCAAAGCCAGCCTGGGCAGGAAAGTCCATGAGACT
>NW_012276454.1:0-4685 GCF_000151885.1 Dipodomys ordii
TTTTGCTTATGTGGTACTGAGGAATCGAACCCAGGGTCTCATGCATGCAAGGCAAGCACTCTACGACTGAGCCACCTTCCCAGCCCCTCTTGGCAATATTTAAGAATAAAATTGTTCTGTAAATTTATTAATCAAATCAGGTTGAGATTACTTATATTTAGTATCTTATTGTAAACTAATAGAGTAACTTTTTTTTTTTTTTGTCAGTCCTGGGGCTTGAACTCAGGGCCTGGCCACTGTGTCCCTAAATTTCTTTTGCTCAAGGCTAGCACTCTACCCTTGAACCACAGTACCACTTCTGGCTTTTTCTGTTTATGTGGCACTGAGGAATTGAACCCAAGGCTTTATGCATGCTAGGCAAGCACTCTACCACTAGGCCACATTCCCAACCACTTGAAATATTTTTAAGTACATTGAAATATATCTAAGTAAAAGTTTTAGATTTCTCCACTTACATTTCTTCAGTTTGAAGGGAAATAAGCTTTACTTATGGTTTTCCTATGAAATCTGCTGCGTGACTAGCATGTTAGATTGAGATTAGAGAAGCTTGGGCTCTTTCCACTTGAAAACCAGAAGAATATACAGTGGTTTTTGACTGGAGTTGATACATTCTCTTATGTCTTACTCTTTTTTCAGTGAAACCAGCAGTGTGTGTAGCAGCAGTGACACTGGGCTCTTTACCAATGATGAAGGACGGCAAGGTAATCTTGACCCCAGCTTTGGGACATTGATTCTAGTAACTGTAGGAGTGCCTTACTGAGAATATGATGAAGACCTGTGGCAGTGGTTCTCAAACTTTAAGTCATATGAGAGCCACTTGGGCATCTGTTAAAAAACTGCATTCCTGGGCTTCTAGAAATCAAACTGCTCCTGGAGTCTGCAGTTTTTATATGTACCTGAAGTGGTTCTTACATAGTAGTTCAGGTTTTGAGAATTGTTGGTCTAGAGGGTTAAGAGGGTCAAGGTTGGTACTTAGAGAAGTTCTTTTTTTCCCCCCATAGAACCAAGTATCCTTATGCATTCCTCTTCTTTGTTGGGAGGGGGATATGTTGTTCTTTTACCAAGGGAGAAATTTACCTTATTTATTAATGATTATAGTGTTCTTCGTAAACATATTAAGTAAATATCTTCTTTAGGTAAGCTTTTTAGTGGGAGGGGCAATATTGAGGTTTGAATTCAGAGCCTATCACTTGATAAGTACATCTCTCTACTGCTAACTTATGCTTCCAGCATCCTTTTGTTTCTTTCTCCAGTGCTGGTGATTGAGCCTAGGGCCTTGAATATATGAGACAAGTTGCTCTACCAACTGAGCCACATCTCTAGCCCAAGTTAAAATGTCTGAATATTATAGAGTCTGTGAATAAGGCATGTATATGTCAATCATCAGGTCTTTATTTTTAAGTATTCTAAGTAGTAATTTGAAACTTTGTGTTTGTCTATATAAGGGCATTTAACAAAATTCTTGTCCTCTATACTTGTTCAAGGTCACAATACTTATCCACCAGTAAGAATTTTGTAAGTTTTCTTAACCTACTTGAGGAATTCAAGCATCTCTAGAATCCTTTTTTTTTTGTTATGGCTGAAATTTACTTATTTATAAGTGATTATAGTATTCTAGCTGGGTATATTATAAAATTGCCTTCTGTGGCCCAGTAATTTTTCTCCAAGATAAAAGAGGCACTGGTCACATGTCTAGAATGATCCAGGTAGGTTCCTCAGAAATTCAAGCATCCAAATCCTAAGGGACTGGTGGGAGGGTACTCATCTATGCCATAGCATTGTAGCCATAGAGATAATTTAATCCCTGTGGAGTTGTTGAGCTTCTTACGACAATGGTGGTGATTTTGTTTATATTTCTCTCATTTTAGAAAGTTAAGTGTTATTGGAAACTGTGTGTACAGGTAGATTCTATCTCAAGTTCTTTTCTTTTGTCTTGTCTTTTCTTTTGAGATAGAGTCCTGCTATGTATTCCAGGCTGGTCTGGAATTCTCTATTTTCCTGCCTCTTGCCTCCTGAGTGTTGGAATTATAGGTATGCACCCTTATGCCTGGCTTCTAGTTAGGGTCTTGATTCTGTTATTTCATACCAAGAAAGTCTGATTGTCTTCCATAAAGACTATACATACCATTCAGAATTACTGATGTTTACCTCTTTCTACAGTGCTGTGAAGTAGCATAATTTACCTTTTAAAGGTTGTGATGCATAATTTTATAGAAGTGTAAGAAAGCCTATACCTATTATAGCAAATCAAGTTTTTAACCTTTGGAAGATGTAATAATGATATCTTCATTTATCATGAAAAAATTATATAATACTCTATAGCCTCAGCTTTCCTCTTTTTCTTTGTTTCAATTTTATACATTCAGGTGATATTGAGATGCTAAGAATTCTCTGTTCTTTTGTTCATGTTGGTCATGTTCATGTTGGTCCTGTTCATGTTGGTCCTTAGCTGAAATCTCATCTATACCTTTCTTTGGGTAGATTGTCTCATTCTCCAACAGCCTTGCCCCTTTTGCCTCAGGACATGTTTATGGACTGTATCAGTGTGTTTTCTTGCTCTGTGTTTCATGTTGGGTTTGACCCATAGGAGGCAGCAGTGGTATTGGAGAGAAATTAATTAGATTTGTATTAGTTCCACATTTTTATTGTAATAATGCTGCTTAAAACCCCCAAACTTCCAGTGGTTTACTACATTTATTTCTTACTGTGAAGATTTTTTTTTTTTGTCTGGTTATGGGGCCTGAACTCTGGGCCTGGGCACTGTCCCTTAGCTCTTCATCTCAAAGGCTAGTGCTCTACCACTTGAGCCACAGCGCCACTTCCGGCTTTTTTCTTTTTGCTTATGTGGTGCTGAGGAATCGAACCCAGGGCCTCATGCATGCAAGGCAAGCACTCTACCACTGAGCCACCTTCCCAGCCCTTGTGCATTTTTTTTTTGTTTTTTTTTTTTGTCTGGTCATGGGGCCTGAACTCTGGGCCTGGGCACTGTCCCTTAGCTCTTCATCTCAAAGGCTAGTGCTCTACCACTTGAGCCACAGCGCCACTTCCGGCTTTTTTCTTTTTGCTTATGTGGTGCTGAGGAATCCAACCCAGGGCCTCATGCATGCAAGGCAAGCACTCTACCACTGAGCCACCTTCCCAACCCCAGGATTTAATTTTTATTAATTTGGATTGATAGGCTTTAATGAAGCTGGCTCTTGGTAAGGACTACTGCTTTCTGAGACACAAATTTTGCTGCCTTAGTAACTTTTTTTTTTTTTGCTGGTCTTGGGGTTTGAACTCTGGGCCTAAGTGCTGTCCCTGAGTTTTTTTGCTCAACGCTATCATTTGAGCCATAGCTCCACTTCCAGATTTTTTATTTTTTATTTTTTTTGTGGTTAATTGTTGATAAGAGTCTCATAGATTTTCCTACTTGGGCTGGCTTTGAATCTTGATCTTTAGATCTCAGCCTTTGAGTAGCTAGGATTATGCCTGTGAGCTACCAGCACCTTGGCAGTAACTTTTATTTTTTATTGAATGTTTCAATAAATATTTCTGTAAGTTCTTTATGAACCATTTATTTATTTTTATTTTTTTATTTTTTGGGTCCGGTCGTAGGGCCTTGAACTCTGGGCCTGGGCACTGTCCCTCAGCTCTTCAGCTCAAGGCTAGTGCTCTACCACTTGAGCCACAGTGCCACTTCCAGCTTTTTCCTTTTTGCTTATGTCGTGCTGAGGAATTGAACCCAGGGCCTCATGCATACAAGGCAAGCACTCTACCACTGAGCCACATTCCCAGCCCTGAACCATTTAAAGTAGACACAAAAAAGTAAGAACATCAAGAAGAAACTGGGAATGGCTATAATCTCAGTTTCAAAGATCAAGTCATTAATAACATTTTTATGTCTATTCTTATTCTTTCTTTGTGTGTAGAACATACATAACAGAAAATGGTATCATTCTATTTTTCATTACTATTTCATGAATTAGTACATTTTTGAGATAGTATCTAGCACTTAAAATTAGGAATCGGAGGCTGGGAAGTGACTCAGTGGTAGAGTGCTTTCCTCGCATGCATGAGGCCCTGGGTTCAATTCCTCAGTACCACATAAGCAGAAAAAGCCGGAAGTGGTGCTGTGGCTCAAGTGGTAGAGTGCTAGGCTTGAGCTGAAGAGCTGAGGGACAGCGCCCAGGCCCAGAGTTCAAGCCCCATGACTAACATCCCCCACCAAAAAAAATAAATTAGGAATTGTTAAGTGTACCTTTTCTATTAGTATAGTGTTTGAGGTTTATAAAGTACCTTCTTTATACTGTTTTATTAGGTATATCCCTGGGATAGCAAGTATGCCCTTTTATAAATTTACCAAAGTCAAAAGATAAATAGCATGCCTAAGATTGTAGTGTTAGTGACATTTATGGGAACAATAACAGATATGGCAAATGGTCTTGTGAAGAGCCTGGGGTAAGGGTCTCAGTGGACTAGAAGTATCTGACTGCTTATGAACTTCTGTTTCTCTCTCTTTCTCCCCCTCCCCCTTCTCTCCTTCATACCTCCTCCCTTTTACATTTCTCTCTTCTTCCTTTCCTCCCTCCTTCCTTCTCTTCTTGCTTTTTTTTTTTTTTTTGGGTCTGGTCATGGGGCCTGAACTCTGGGCCTGGGCACTGTCCCTCAGCTCTTCAGCTCAAGGCTAGCGCTCTACCACTTGA
>NW_012276455.1:0-1266 GCF_000151885.1 Dipodomys ordii
CTCTACCACTTGAGCCACAGCGCCACTTCTGGCTTTTTTCTTTTTTGCTTATGTGGTGCTGAGGAATCGAACCCAGGGTCTCATGCATGCAAGGCAAGCGCTCTACCACTGAGCCACCTTCCCAGCCCCTAAACAAATTTTTTAGAAAAGAAGAAATCTGAGTTTAAGGAAGACCTAAGCATTGTCTTAAAAGAGAATACTTGATTAGATCCAGTCTTCCAGGATAATCTCCATTATGACTGACTCAAAATCAACTGACTTGAGACCTTAGTAAAATCTTCAAACACCTTTCCATCTTCTTCATATAAAGTAACAGCCTTGTGAAGATGATATGACATCCACTTTTGATGTGTCCCGGGGCTAATATGTGTAAGCCATGACTTGAGGAAACATCCATAAGTTGATGTTCTTATAGTTTTCACTCTAACCACAACCTCATGAGTGAACTCTGGTATCATAAAGCCAGCTGCTGGATCATATAGTTAATGGAAATGACAAACAATACCTTTCAAATAAAATCATATTTTATTAGCCTAAATTAATGTGCAAAATAAAGTGCATATAATGTGCTTTGGTCATGTTCACCACCAATACTCTTATCTTTTCTCCTTCTCTTGTCCTCCCTTTCTTTTCCCATTCCACCTCCCCAGGAATCATTATTTTAATTTTATGACCTTGTTTTCTAGTCTATGCTTTTATATTTCCTCTAACTTCCACAAATGAGAGGAAAATATGTGAAATTTCTTTTGTGAGACTGGCCTACTTCACTTAACATGATTCCCAGTTCTATACATTTTCCAGCAAATGATACAAATGTATTCTTTATGGCTAAGTAAATCCCATGTGTTTGTGTATGTGCATGCATGTATGTCCATCACATTTTCTTTATCCACTTATCCATTGATTGGCATCTATGCTGCTTCCAGTTTGACTAGAATAAACAGTGCCACCATAAACAGGGTCCTACAGAACAAGCTTTGGGGTATACAACAACCTTAGCCATCAAGGAAGCACAAGCCAAAACAACCTTACTACAATCAGAATAGCTGTCATCAAGAAACAAAGAAAAACAAATGTTAATTGGGTAAGTGAGGGTAGGGAAGAAGTCTTATACACTATGGATGGGAATATAAACTTGTCTATCTACAATGGAAATCAGTAAGAAGGTTCGTCAAAAAATTAAAAACAGGGCTGGGAAGGTGGCTCGATGGTAGAGCGCTTGCCTTGCATGCATGAGGCCCTGGGTTCGATTCCTCAGCACCACAT
>NW_012276456.1:0-1638 GCF_000151885.1 Dipodomys ordii
CTCATGCATGCAAGGCAAGCGCTCTACCACTGAGCCACCTTCCCAGCCCCGGTTGTTGTTGTTTTTTAAGACAGGGTCTCACTACATAGCTCAGGCGGTCCTGGAACTGGGAACTCTTGATCTACTTCCTGACTGCTGAGATTATAGATTTGTTCCACCATACCCAGCTTCCTTCTTTATATATTTATATTTTTTTTGCCTTTTTCTTTTCTTTCTTTCCCCCAGCAAGCACAAGTCCCTAGGTAGCCCCAGTAACAAAAGAAAAATAAAGGCCATGACCACAACTAGGCTCGCAGGATCGCTCATCCGCCTCTTGGCCTCCACATGGAACAGAACAGAATCACCCCTTCTGTATCCTTCTTGGAGAAAAATGAGTTCTTCACAAGGAGGAAAGCCTAAACCTGTCAAACAACCCACGAGGAAGCCAGAGTTACCAGTTGGCCGTTTTGATGCACCGGAGGATTCCCACTTAGAGAAAGAACCACTGAAAAAATTTCCAGGTGATATTAATCCAGTCACCAAAGAAAAAGGTGGACCCAGAGGCCCAGAACCTACTCGCTATGGAGATTGGGAACGAAAGGGACGTTGTATTGATTTTTAAGTCAAATATTCATTAACTTCATTTTCTGAATCATCTGAATTGCCTATTTCTAGTTATTTTCTGTGTCTTTGTGTAAGTCATCTAATTTTTATTATGTATATAATGGCTTTGGAAGAAAGTATGCTGCTATAACTAAGAACAGGAAATATTTTTATGTTAGCAGGTTAACTAATAAAAATGTATTGGGGTATATAAAATAAAAACAAAGAAAGAAAAATAAAGTTTTCCCCCCCTAAGCGTAGCAAGAATTTTCTCAAGAAACCATCCCAGAGCCTCCAAATTAGGATTATGCCAACTCCCCCAAAGAATGACTCAAACAAGTCCGACTTAAATGAGGAAAATGAGTTTTAGCATGTTCACTTAGGGGAGCGGTGAGACTGTAGGAGACTTTTTACCCAGCTAGCTTAGGAACTCCCCAGGAGATGATCACACACACACACACACACACAGATGATCACACACACACACACACACCCTGCTTCCTGAAACACCAGAACACTCCATCCTATCTCACTGTTGAATTCAGGCTCCTGATTCACTTGGCTCTAAAGTATTCACTTGGCTCTGAAGTCCATAGCAGAAAACTGATCTAGAGCGCCATCTAATGTCAGCACAGCAGCAATAACTCCAAATCAAATGCAAAGAGGACCTTGGAGGAAATGAATGAATGATGTGCTCCTCTCCCGGGTCTTGCTGACCTGTGACCTGTGCAGACACTGTCCTATCTTAGGAGTTGTCGTGCTGCAGTTTGGCACTTAGAATAGCTAAATGGCACCGTGCTGCAAGATGGAGTCTGGATAGGAATCAGAGGACCTGTCCCGTTCCTAAATCAATGAACTTCCCCAAATTGAAGTGCTTTTTCTTTTTTGCTTTTGTTTTTGCTTTTTTTTTTCTTTTCTTTTTTTGTCGGTTGTGGGGCTTGGGCACTGTCCCTGAGCTTTTTGCACTCAAGCTGGCACTCTACCACTTGAGCCACAGCTCCACTTGCCAGTTTATTTGGAAGTTTAGTGGAGGTAAGAGTCTCACAGACTTTCCTG
>NW_012276457.1:0-2890 GCF_000151885.1 Dipodomys ordii
GGCTTTTTTCTTTTTTCTTATATGGTGCTGAGGAATCGAACCCAGGGCCTCAGGCATGCAAGGCAAGCACTCTACCACTGAGCCACCTTCCCAGCCCTCAATAAAGGATTTTAAAAAATTTATTTGCTTTTGTCAATGTAGAGCTATACATTTTGAATGGCTTGGGTGTCTACATGATGGAGAAATTATTAATAATCATATTTTAGCCTATAAATAGGATTTTGGAGATGGTTGAGATATTAAAAATTTCAGACTTTCTACTTTCCTTCTGATCTTCGTTTGTCACCCAGGCCATCAAAAGTCAATAAAATAAAAAATCCAGATTCTTAGTTGCACAGGCTACTTTTCAAGTTTCATTTAGACTACACAGATTGAAAAGAATTCCATCATTTTGTAAAGTCTTGTTTGTATGGACAATATATCAGAAGATCTGAAGTATGACTGACACAATTTTATTCTTTCCTTAATTTGTGAGATGCTCGTTTCCTGTAAGCAGCATGTTTTTGGTGATATGATGGCTCTAATTCTACCGATTTTTCAGTCCTGATTAACCAGCTAACTGAATGAATTTTACTAACCTTCATGTAGCATGAAATATAGTACCAATTAGCATAGAAAAATGATTTACTTTACTGATATGAGATTAATAAGTGTTCCTCATATGCAAGCTTAAATATTGATTATATAGTTATTCTTAATTTAATCTTACTATACAAATCAACCACACTTCTGAAGGAAAGGGTACAATTCTGCAACAAAATGTTCTCCTTTTTCATTTCTAAGCATTTATTATTTATTCCCCATGTGCTTAAAAAGAATTTATAAAGATTATCATCATACTTATTTCAATGTGCTTAAAGTATCTTCTATATTTTAATATATTTTATAATTAAATAATTTTAGAATATTTTATAATCTAGCATTTTAAAGGTAAATAACTCCTATGCCTTAGAAATGCTCACATAGCATTTCTGAGGTCAAACTCACTTGGAATCACCAGATTCACATGCAGTCACCAGAGAGACCCATTTGGTTTTTAAAGATTCATCTTAATGTTCATTATCTTTCTTTTTCCCGCTTATTTTTGAAATTCAGTTGTACCGAAAGTGTGTGGCATAAGAACTCATACTGAGGAAGTAAGTCAGTCAGTGTGTCCGAGAAGTACAAATACAAGGGTTACATTCCAAGTGTGGTTGGGCCTGTTGAGTTCTAAGTTGGGGAATGAGTTGTGAGCGAGTTGCTAGAGAGGAAACATTTATGGATCCTGGGACTCCAGAATTCAAACACATCTTTAAAAGGGAGATGACTTTTTGATATTGGAGTTAATAAAAGAAGATTGTATATTTCAAAATAGCTGCTAGAGAACATTTAAAATGGTCTCAATTTTTAAAAAAAGATAAATGTTTGAGATGCTGGATATGCTGATGACCCTGTTTCTTATATACTTCGTATTCTTGTGTTGAAATACCAAATTGGATTCCACAAATATAAAGAATTAATGTGTTAATTGAAAAAAATAAGATGTACTTTTTCAGTGACATAGAATTGCTATGTAAGATGATGCCAATGTATAGGTTTCTACTTATATAAGCAGTGGCATTCTTATTTATAAAACGTTATTATCTTCTCTTTAATGCTAACTCAGATGTTTTGGGGGTTGTTTTCTGAGCCATGACCTGTCTATGTAATCTCAATTAAACTAAAAACATCTAAATTCTCTTGTCTCAGAATCCCAAGTGAAGGGATTCTAGGTGTATGATACCTTACCTTGTTAAGTCATATTTGTGTGTGTGTGTGTATGTGTGTGTGTGTGTGTGTGTGTGTGTGCCTGTGATTGCACACGTGCTGGTCCTGGAACTTGAACTCAGGGCCTAGGTGATTTTCTTAGCTTTTTTTTGTGTGTGTGTGTGTGTTTGTGTTGTTGATAGCTAGTAATCTACCACTTGAGCCACAGCTCTACTTGTGGCTTTTTGGTGGTAATTTGGAGATAAGAATCTCACAGACTTTTTTGCTCACGCGGGCTTTGATCCTCAGATCTCAGCTTTCTGAGTAGCTAGAAGGACAAGTGTGAGCTACCACTGCCCAGCAAGTCACATGTTTTTGAGAATTATTTTGATGTTCCTTTGAGTGAGTCATGAGTGATAGTTTCACCTTATTTAAAAAATGTGCTTTTATTTTGAGTTTTAAAAGCATATATTTAAAATATTTAGCCAATTATGAGTTGGTACCCTGGTAGTCCTGTTGTTACACTCATACAAATGACTAGCCACATTTTCCTATGATACCTATTTTTTTCAAATCACTTTTTTCTGGTGTCTGCTATGCTCCTTTTACTATGGCCAAGAAGGTAAAATGAGGATTTGGCAAAAGTAAAATATGGTCAACATTTCCTCTTAGACACAGAATTTTATGGTAGTAAAGAAAAGCAGAGTCATCCAATGTTTTCAACTTAGTAATTTTAAGAGGGAAATGATTTGTTTTTGCTTTTAGCAGCTGTCCTTTTCTGTATTCTAGATATGATATTTATTGTAGTTCATGATTAATTCATCAAATTTAATTAATAAATTTCTAGATTGAGAACCAAAAACACTACAAGAAAATTACTTAGTTTAAATCCCCCTTTTAAAATGTACTTAGAAGCTTAGATTAAAATGAATACCTCTTAAGATTAACACATTATGTAGAATGCTCTCTGGAAATTTTTACTTTTTTTTTATAGGTTTTTTATTGTGAAAATACTGTACAGAGGGGTTACAGTTACATGAGCAAGGTAATGAGTACATTTCTTTTCTTTTCTTTTTTTATGGGTCCGGTCGTGGGGCCTGAACTCTGGGCCTGGGTGCTGTCCCTCAGCTCTTCAGCTCAAGGCTAGTGCTCTACCACTTGAGCC
>NW_012276458.1:0-2808 GCF_000151885.1 Dipodomys ordii
TCTCTCTCTCTCTCTCTCTCTCTCTCTCTCTCTCTCTCTCACACACACACACACACACACACACACATCACACACATCACACACAGCACAAAGGGCTGCAGTTCAGGATTGCTACTTATTTTACACGTAATTCCAATTAAGTGAGAAAAGAACTCCATTGCTGCAGAAATGGTAACCGGGGACAAGTTCTTGGTTAGGAGCTGCACTGCCAAGAACTCAGAAGTAAGCATTTTTTCTGATGTTGCCTAGAATCAGTGGCTCTGTGAATTAGGAGCTGAATGGGTGGGAAAGAATTTTGCTTTCTACTCTGTTCCTCTATGTGAATCACGAGTTGCACCTTTCCCTTCGTTTTCTGTAGACTAAGTACCGTATAAATCACTCTGATGTTTACTCTAGGTCTTATGTAAAGTATTTCTACCCTGAAAGTATTATACACGATGTAGAAACATTGGCAGCTTCTTCAGCAAAGGCCACTGTTTCAGATTAGTGCCCAAAGGTCCTCTGACAGACATCCAAAACTTTCTAGTTGAAGTCAGTAATTATTAATTCCCTTGTTACCACCAAGATCTGCAGAGAACAGAAGAAATGAAAAATGCAGATCATTCATTTTTCTTCACTTAAAAATAGCATATTTTTTCATGACTCATCTGAAATGTCATTGAACAACATAAATCTATGTACATGCCAAAAACATTCCAAAGACCCAGAGATCTAAGGAAGATCCCTGAGCAGAGAGAGGTTTTAGTTTTGTTTTTAATAATTTCCTTGCACTAAATTTAGCCCTTTTCAGAACTTGAGTTTGCCCCCACAATAGAAGTCTGTAAATTCACCAGCTGGAACACTTTACTCCTGTGCTGTAAAGGCTTTGTAAAAAAAAAAGAAGAAGAAAGAAAGAAAACAGTCAAAAGTCTCTCAAGGCATATTTGGAAAATTGCCTTTTAATATCCGTTAATATACCTGGTCCCTCTATAAATGGGGCCTGGAATTGTGGGTTGGCTAGAATCAGACATTTCATTCTTCATAAGAGAGAGTACAAAATATCAAGTGATTGAGAGGTGAGTTATATTATATATCTATATATCTAATTATATTATATAAGAAGAAGCTTACAATTAGCCACTTTTAGCAAATATAGCCAGGCACTATTCTACATGCTGAAGGTATTAAAAGCATAACAGTCATGACTTCCACCAGAGGCCAGTAGAGAGGTTAAGAACACAAATGTTGGGGCTGGGAAGGTGTCTCAGTGGCTTGCCTTGCATGCATGAGGCTCTGGGTTCGATTCCTTGGCACCACATAAGCAAAAAAAGCTGGAAGTAGTGCTTGGCTCAAGTGGTAGAGCACTAGCCTTGAGCTGAACAGCCAAAGGACAGCACCCAGGCCCAGAGTTCAAGCCCCACGACCGACAAACAAAAAACAACCCACCCCCCCCCCCCCCTCCCTCCCCAGTCCCCGTCTTTCCCACTCCCCCCCGCCACCCCCCCCCACAAACCTTGAAGTCAGACATGAAACTTAATCTTAGGTGGTAAGAACATTGCTTACTTGATCTATAATGCAAAGATTGTCCTGCCTACCTAGTGGAGCTGGAATGAAGATAAGATGGAGTTACCTGTGCAGCTGTGAACTTGGAGACAGGTGGATTCGGTACCTTCTTATTGTTTGCATCTGGAATGTCTCCTAAAGCCCATGGGGTGAAGGTTGACTCCCAATGCAGCTGTGGGCCTGAGGGGGCAACTGGATCATGAGGGCCCTGCATCATCAGTGGATGAATTCATTGGTCAGTTTGTAGCTGAGTGAACAGTTTAGGAAATGGTGGAAATGGTAGGAGGTGGGGCTTACTTAGTAAGTCACTGAGGGACATATCCTCACAGGGTATATTTTGTCTCTAAGTCTTCTCTTGCTTGTTCTTTCTTTCTGTTTCTGGTCATTGGGAGGTGAACAGGTTTGTTCCACTCATGGTCTCCACCGTGATGTTCCATCTTATCACAGGCTCAGAAAAATGTGACCCAGTAATCATGGATTAATACTTCTAAAATCGTGAGCCAAAATAAACACTTCCTCCCTTTTAATTGTTTTCCTCAGCTATTTTGTCATTGAGACATAAGCTAAAACACACCCCTAAGTAGTATATGCCAGTACTATTAATATTTTGTGGTTTTTCTCTCTTTCTTTCAGTCTCTGACTGAAAGTCTAAGAGCTGCCTGGTATCTATGTGATGAGAATCTGTGTGTCACTAAGAACTTGTAGTTACATTGGTTGATGTTCTTGCCCTGTGTCTAAACAGTAGACTTCTTTGATGACAATTGTTTCTTTCAACTTAATTGCCATTCTAAAGTTAGTGACTCTTACTAAAGCTTTTGATTTATTTCCTTTTTGAATATTAATTTACATTATTGTTATTATAACAGTGATGTACTGAGGAATCATAATTAATGAGTCAGGTAATGAGTCCATTTCCTTTCGTACAGTGTCTTCCATTCCTTCACTCCCCGTCTCCACTCATGAGTTGTATGGTTCACTTTCGTCAGTACCCAGTGAACTCCACTGCTGCGCTTTCTCATGCCTTTTCCTCAAATTCTGTGCCCTCCCCCCACCCTCCTCAAGATATACATGTAAATATACCATACATAAGGAAAAGAAAACAGAATCATCAAAAATAACGTTTTAAAAGAGAGCTCTCTTGTTTCTATATCTTGGAGTTTTTTTAATTTAATTTTTATTTAAAAAAAATTTTTTTTTGGGGGTCCAGTCATGGGGCCTGAACTCTGGGCCTGGGTGCTGTCCCTCAGCTCTTCAGCTCAAGGCTAG
>NW_012276459.1:0-3911 GCF_000151885.1 Dipodomys ordii
GCTTTTTTCTTTTTGCTTATGTGGTGCTGAGGAATCGAACCCAGGGCCTCGAGCATGCAAGGCAAGTGCTCTACCACTGAGCCACCTTCCCAGCCCGGAAGTAGAATTTTTAAAGAACAAAACAACAGCAACAATAACAACAAACCCACCAGAACAAAACCATGATGTGAAAGCAGTTCATGCATCTTAATCTCTGAAAGTATTTCTTAACTACCCACTCAATTAACTTCTTAACAAATGAGTATCTTTGACTATGTTGTATTTTTCTTCTTTGATTTGTACTTAACTAAGCATAATGCCTTTAAATGCATCAGTATTTATGAGGCCATTGGCCATCTTTAGAAAGATACAGCAATTATTAAAATATAAATTAAATTTTTGCTTCATGTATTAAAACATGAAAAGAGGATTTTCTAGACTTCCCTTTTAATAAAGAAAGAAATTAATTAAAGGGATTATTTAAAAAATTTTAAGGAAATTAATTTAAAATTTTCATTTTAGGTATTTTTTTATCTTTACCATTACCATACTTTGCACAAGCTTATTGAAAAGAGGCAAACTGTTTTGATTTAATATAATTGTAGAAAATTATTAAAACACATTAACTATAAAAAATTTTACCTAAGGAATGCCTACTTCTGCCATCTGGTGGCAAAATCAAAAGTAATATTCACTACTGACAGAGTTGTAAACAAGTCCTCATTGAGCAATGCTAAATTAATCTCTCAGACAGCAAGAAACATTTTTCACTTGAAAACAGCAACATTTACAGGTGTTTTAGTTTTTTTTTAATAGGATAATGCTCTGCATTTGTTTGGAACATTGTTATCTGCATGCTGATCACACTAATAATTCTTCATGCTTCCACAGGAGCTATCAATTTTATATCATCAAGTTAGACTGGGATCCTTAAAATTCTCCATTTATTATACATAGATGGCAATTCCTAAAATGTCTAGAATTGTATTAACCTTATATTTCAAGGAACCTTTCAAAAAGATTACTGTTTTACTGTATAACCTGTTATTTATAACTTACTTTACTGCTTTTTACTCTGCCTTAGGCATTTACAACAACCATTGCTAAATGAAGATATTATAAAGTTAAAACAAAAATAGCTTGAACTATGACTAAGTTCATTTGCATGATAAACATTTGGCCATATTTTTGTATGTAAGTTCTTTTATCCTTTAACAAATTTGAAAAGTTGAATATAATTACATATTTGAGAATCACAGAGTTTAGGAATTGTGGAAGAGCATTTAGACATCACAAGCTTGAATTTTCTACCTAAGAATAAATGTTTCTACAATATTAATAACATGTGGCTATCCTGCTCACATTATTATTTTAATAACTTTAACACGTTTAACACAGATCCTACTCAGAAAATTTTTCTAAGGACTTCAAACATACCTGCCAGTATCCACCTTCATTAGCCTTAAAATTATGGCAATAAATTTAGAGTTTATCAGAATGCTACCTCTTCTGCCCTTACATGTTCTCTTTCTTAAAGATTATCTTTTTCTCATTGGATAACATTAATTTCTCCATTTCGTTTTTTTTTTCTGAAATAAGTCTTTTATTGTGAAAATACTGTACAGAGGGGTTACAATTACATGAACAAGGTAATGAGTACATTTCTTATCAAGCATTGTGGCCTCCTCCTTTGTTTTTCCCTTACCATCCCTCCCCTCCCACCTCCACAACTACACTCTCCACCCCCCACAAATTGTAAAGTTCGTTTTTCAACATGGCATCTTGTACTGTCTGAGACAAGCAGAAAAGGTCAGATAAGATGATGTTAAGCGAAATGAACCCCAAGAGAAGGACACACGTGGTTTTTTTTCTTTCTTGCTATTGTTTCTAACGTGTTTATAAGGTACCACGTGATTTTTTGTTGCTTTGTATGTCCCTCTCCCACAGTATAACCCCTGATTTCACTGTATTTGATGTTGGTATAATTTGTGGAGGGGAAGGGAAGAAACTAATTGTTTATATAGATAGGGATACAGGTTAATCTGCTTTCTTTTTAACTCCAATTAAAATATAGAGCACTGGGATATATTTCACTGGTAGAGAGTTTGCCAATCATGCATGAGGCCCTGGATTTGATTCCCAGAATTAATACTAAATAATTATATGACAATACAGGTGAGCTGTTTGTGTCTATAGAAAATCTTTTCTTAGTATGCTTTTCCTCTTGTCCACTCAACAGCTCAGATTTGAGAGAAGATTACAGGGCCAGGAAATGGAACTGTGAGTGAGTCTAGCTCCATCACTTACTAACTTTATGACCCCAAGCACATCCAATAATCTCTTTGAATTTTATTCTCCTCAATAGTATCACTGATGCATAGCATTTAGTGAAAATGCAGGTTATCACCAATAGTACAGCCAGATAACATTTCTAATAAGTGTGTATGTACATGCACCTACGTGTGGGTGCTACTTGGAGGGCTTAAACTCAGGACATGGGGGTACTGTCACTGAACAATTTTGTTTAAGGTTAGCACTCTACCACTGGAGCCACAGCTTCACATTCAGCTTAATTGGAGATGAGTCCCATGGACTTTGCTGCCTGGGCTGGCTTTGATCTCAGTCTCCTCAGTACCCAGGATTGTCAGTGTGAGCCATGGACTCCTGGCTCTAATTAATTCCGTTGATGTGGTGGTAGTGGTGGTGGTGCTGCTGTGTGGTGTGGTACGGTGTGTGGTGTGTGTGTGTGTACGCGTGTGTGTTTCATTTTTGCAATTTGAGTTTTACTTACATATTTTTACTGTGTTTTATCAAAACTATGTGTAGTAAAATCCTGTAACAAGGCCAAATTTTTGTATCCTAGAATAAAAGCCAAATGAAACTAAAGAAAATAAAGCTATTTAGTATAACTGCCAAAATGCTTTTATCTTCATGTATAGTAACTTCAGAACCTGATGCATTTTAGATTTCCTGATTTTACATTTTTAGTTCGTTCTTTTCTTTCAGAACTAACAAATGGTGAAAGAAAACATTCAGATAAAAAAAGGGAGAGAAAGAGAGGAAAGGACTCTGCATAATTTACTGAATGAAAGATGTACAAATTATACTGAATAATCAGTTTAAATATTTATTCTTCTAAAACCTTTGCTTCTTTTGTAAGATCATGAATATTAATATTTTTCCTTTTAGAGAATCAGATGCTGGTTTCTTTTAATACAACATTAGTAGTATTTATTTCTGTCTTTGTCTTCAAAATCAAGGTAGGGATTGTTTTAATGTTTGGTTTTGCAAGATAATTTGTTCTTGCTCATGATTTCCTTGGGAAAAATTTGAATTGACTACCTCAGAAAATTATTGAGTTATACACTCAGACCATGATAAGAAGCTGATTTCTGAGCATACAACAGTTTATAAGATCAAAATTTGACCTCTCAGAAACTTGCAACTCAAATAATGGCTAATGATAGGATAAAAGCCATCTTCCCTTTTGTCTGACCACTTCTGGTCCTCATCTCCTCACTCCTGGAGGGTTGATCAGAGACAAGCCAGGATCTATAGCATCTCTCTTTCATGGTCTTGACTAGTGAACACATACATTCCCTCCAAGTCAAGCAGCCATATAAGTGAAATTCCCCTCCTTCTTCTTATAAGATGCAAAATTCAAAGAAAAATGACTTGTATTTTTCCCTTTTGGACTCACTGTATGTTGGTGACCTGAAAATTATAGTAGTAGTTTGCCACAAATGACACTATATGAATAAATGCAGACACTCATTATGTAATTAATAACAATGTGACTTCTATTTAGAAAACATTTCTTTTTTTGTTTGTTTGTTTGGGTCCGGTTGTGGGGCCTGAACTCTGGGCCTGGGCGCTGTCCCTCAGCTCTTCAGCTCAAGGCTAGTGCTCTACCACTTGAGCCACAGTGCCAC
>NW_012276460.1:0-1784 GCF_000151885.1 Dipodomys ordii
CACACACACACACACACACACACACACACACACACACACAGCAGAGCCAGCCACACAGAAGTACAAGAGTGGAAAACAGTCCCTCAAGCAGAAAGCCGCCATACCCAGGGCCCCCTCACAGGCCTGCTCAGGGAGCAGAAAGCACCCAGCTCGCTGCAGGAAATGCCTCTGGTTCTGGAAATGAAGGAGAAGGGAGAGGTCACCCAAGACTGGGGCCTGCCCTGTGGTGAACTACGCTGCTCTGCTGTGGGGGAGCCGAGGGTTGGCACAGGCTTCCTCAGAGGACACCCTGTCTTCAGGGAGGGGCAGCAGTCAGTTTGCCAGGCCCAGAAACACTACTTATTTCTGGTGAGCAGCAAAATGTGCTGTCTGTTAGGAGATCTGAGGGACAAGACCAGGGGCTCAGTGCCTCGGCCTCTGGAAATGGCTTAATTCCTTTTAAAATCAGATGGAAATAAATGGGCCAGGTCCGATGGCACATGCCTCTAAACCCACAGTTACATGTGAGGTGAAGACGGGGAGGATGGTAGTTCGAGGCTAGCCTGAGCAAAGAGTCAGCAAGACCTCATGTCATTAACAAGCCAGTGATGGTGGCTGAAGCCGGCCCTAGGCACCAAGACAAGATCCTACCAGAAAAACAACTAATATAAAAAAGAGTGGGAATGTAGCTCATGTTGTAGAGTGTTTTCCAAGCAAGTGCTAGGCCCTGAGTTCAAATGTCACAACTTCCCAAAGAAAGAGAAGAAAATAAATGACCCTTCAGAGAGAACAAAAATATTTAAGTCTATAATATTCAGTTACTCGTCTAAGTACAAAAGCAGTTATAAAGTAGGACTTTTATCATGGAAAATTGTACCCAGAAAGCAAAAATACCTTGAAGACAATGAAAGTTGTGAAGTGTCCCGGGCAGGAGGCTGAGGGCTGTACAGAGGGTACAAAGACATAGGTATGTACAGAAGTAGGTGATGTCCACTTGTAACCAAAGCCTGCAGCCAAGTCTGCCTCTCGCTCACAGTGCCCTGGGTCTATGGGAAGAGGTTCCCCAGGAACCTACAGTTGTCATGGTGATCATGACTGATGCTATAACATCCTGTGAATGAAGGTCCAGCAGTGCCAGCAGAAGCAACCTCAGTCCTATAGGCAGGGCTTAAAATAAGAAAGGAGAAGAAAGAGAACTGGACACAGGAGGGGGAAGACCCAGCCTTCCAGTGCCTTTGCATCAGAGGGATAAACAAATGTAAATGAGATTCCTGAGGGCACATTTGCTTTCTAGTCGATATTTGGGATCCTTTTGGATCTCAAGCTGGACATTCTTTCACTCTTCTTTATAGAGAAGGAAAAACACAATCTAGCCTGGCCCCACCTCCCCGTGCTTCTCTCCTCCTTACCCTACTGCCTCCCATACACCCTCTTACTGTCCTACAAGCCCCCGAACTCTGTGTGCAGTGAGCAAGCGGCCCCACCTGTAGTCAGAGGCCATGTTCACTAATCCAGAAATTAAAACGCCCGGAGAAAACAGGCTAATCAAATTATACATTCCTGAGAACCATTTATAAGCCGATACATTCTTTAATCTTAATGAGAAATCTGAGCAGCTCCCACGGTCTCTGTAATCAACGTTTAAACAGCATTGACCCCCATGGCGTTAACCTTGAGAGCCACACACAGGTCTCCGAGGAGAGGAGAGCCGAGGCTGCTTCCTTGTATAAAAAGGGGTACTGGTGGGTGAGAGGCAGACACAAGGCCTCTCCTCAATAGTACTCTCTCTCTCTCTCTCTCTCTCT
>NW_012276461.1:0-1338 GCF_000151885.1 Dipodomys ordii
ATAAATCTATCTTGCCTCATTTTCTAAAAATGACTTTGGTTCCATGATCATAAGGGAAGTTGGGCGAAGATCCATCTTCTCTATCTGTTTTAAGCTGGGTAGGTAGACAAGAGCCTACAAGCTTAGCCTATTTTTACCAAGGGGTTGCCAGGATCAGATGTCAATAGGAGCAATATGTATTCCAGAATGGGAAATAATATAATTTTTAACTTCTAATAACTGTGTAGTCATTTTGGGGAGCTATAGTAGTGTAGCTTGTTTAGCAGTTCTGGTCTATAAAAGCATTTTTTTTTTTGGCTGTCTGGGGAACCTGACCTTTTGTGATTACAATGAAGAATGAGGCAGAAAAAGGCTCCAAGGATCCATGGCAGCACACATCCTTGAGAAACGGACTTTACATAGCAAAATGGCCTTAACGTAAATACTTAAGTGAAGTTTGATAGTCCTAAATTTTTTTTGGGGGGAAGGGGTTAGTCGTGGGGCTTGAATTCTGGGCCTGGGCGCTGTCCTGAGATTGTCAGCTCAAGGTGAGCACTCTACCACTTGAGCCACAGTGCCATTTCCTTTTTTATTTTCCTGGTGGTTTATTGGGGATAAGAGTCTCATGGACTTTCCTGCCTGGTCTGGCTTTGAACCACAATCCTCAGATCTCAGCCTCCTGGGTAGCTAGGATTACAGACATGAGCCACCCGGCTCACTTTTCAAATTTTTTACACAGGGGATGCCTTTTTTTTGGGGGGGGGGTCTGGTCGTGGGGCCTGAACTCTGGACCTGGGCGCTGTCCCTCAGCTCTTCAGCTAAAGGATAGCGCTCTACCACTTGAGCCACAGCACCACTTTCGGCTTTTTTCTTTTTGTTTATGTGGTGCTGAGGAATTGAACCTAGGGCTTCTGGCATGCAAGGCAAGCGCTCTACCACTGAGCCACCTTCCCAGCCCTTGAAGCAAGTAATACCCATTTACTTTTTTGTTGTTGTTGTTATTGGTCTGGGCCTGAACACTGTCCTTCAGCTCTTCAGCTCAAGGCTAGCGCACTACCACTTGAGCCACTGCGACACTCCTGTTTTCTGAGTGGTTTATTGGAGATAAGAGTCTTCTGGACTTTCCTGACTGGGCTGGCTTTGAACCTTGATCTTCAGAGCTCAACCTCCTGAGTAGCTAGGATTACAGGTGTGAGCCACCATGGCCAGCCCCATTTTCTTTTTGTAGCCTGGCTTTTAAAACAGTTGGTTTTCTTTGTTTTTGGTTTTAGTCTGAGTTAATTATTTTTTTGGGTCCAGTCATGGGGCCTAAACTCTGGGCCTGGGCACTGTCCCTCAGCTCTTCAGCTCAAGGCTAGC
>NW_012276462.1:0-2030 GCF_000151885.1 Dipodomys ordii
TTGCCAGTCATGGGGCCTGAACTCTGGGCTTGGGCGCTGTCCCTCAGCTCTTCAGCTCAAGGCTAGTGCCCTACTGCTTGAGCCATAGCGCCACTTCTGGCCTTTTCTGGTTATGTGGTGCTGAGGAATCGAACGCAGGGCCTCATGCATGCAAGGCAAGCGCTCTACCACCGAGCCACCTTCCCAGCTCCTGTTTTGGGTTTTTAAACATGATTTTCTGTGCGTTGGTCACGAACCCAGGCCCTTGCCCACGTTGAGCCACATTGAGCGAGTGTGCAGCGAGCTGGGGAATGGAGCTCTGGCTGTGTGCTGTGTTCACCGCTGCAGCCTTCCCGAGGCCTGCTGGGCTGTGGACCCCAGGTGTCACTTGGGGCTGGCCACCAAGCCTCCCCAGCTCTGCAGAATAGAGATCCCCCAGGACCCCTCGTCGGCAGGGCTGCCCTGCGATGGCACGGCAGTGATTTGGGGGGGGTCCCCGCAGGGGCGAAGCAAAGGGGTGGGGGGGTGGAGGAAAGCACTGGGCTCCGCCGGGGGGGCGTGGCTCAGGCAGAGCTGCCGCCTGGCGGTGCCTCCCGCTGACAGGGCCACCTGTCTGTCCCCGCAGATCAAGGGCTTGGAGTGGCTGGTGTCCCTGTACAACAACAACCTGAACGGCATCCTGGCGGATGAGATGGGCCTGGGCAAGACCATCCAGACGATCGCGCTCATCACATACCTCATGGAGCACAAGCGCATCAACGGCCCCTTCCTCATCATCGTGCCCCTCTCGTGAGTCCGCCCGCCACCTTCTTGTCCCCCCACATCTTCGCATGGTCTTCCCTCCTAAAAACCGCTAGCTCTTCAAGAACCCCAGCTTGAAGGAGGTCCTGCTGAGAGTGACTGGGTCCAGGCTTTGCCCGCAGCTGGTGGCGGGCGCCTGTCCTGCCATTGGCACTTTGGCAGGATGGCTTCCACGACGTCCCCTTTGCTCTTGCTAAGTGGCCAGTTTGGGGGGTTGCAGGTGACAGGAACCTCCTGCTGCACCGTTGGCGGCCATGTAGAGCAAGCACCTACTCTGCCGGGGCGCAGAGCCGCAGCACAGACCCGCGGGTGTGGCGGTGTCTGGTCCCCAGTAGCGTCCCCAGAAGACACTCTCCCCCACCTTAGCCCCAGCCGTCTCTGCCCTCCAGCAGGCCGGGACACCAGTCACACTGGACACCCTTCTTCCAGAGTAGCCCCAGCCACAGAATGGCTCACCTGCCCAGAGCTGGCTCCCAGCGGCCCAGCTCAGGCCCCACGCCTGTCTCTGAGCCAGTCTGGAGCGCAGGCCCTTCGAGCCAGACACCCGCGTTTTGTCCCTTTGCTTGGCACTGTGCCCTGCTCCATGTGTGCGCCAATGCTCCAAAGAGCCTGCCCTGCCGGGATTCCCCATGGAAAGAGAAGGCTTGCACACACAGCAGACAGGTGTCTGGAGGAGCCCTGTTCTCCTCTCTCCAGAAATTAAGAACCTCAGCCATGTCTGAGCTGCTCACCCGAGAGTTGTGTGTCCTTGTGCTAGTGGGGTTGTGCTCCGAAGAGCTGAGCTGTATGAGCACGAGACAGGTTTGGGGGACTTAGGGGTACAAGATGTTTCCGTGGCTAGACACTGGTTTAAGCCAAAGGCTGTCCTACAGGATTGTCACGTGGCTTGTCACGGAATTGTCCTCTACTGTCACTGGGTTGCTCAGAAGTCTGAGTTCTGCCTGCACGCAGGACACACGGGAGCACGCAGGACACACGGGGCAGATGCACAGGACACACGGGAGCACACAGGACACACGGGACACACGGGAGCACACGGGACACACGGGGCAGATACACAGGACACACGGGAGCACACATGACACACGGGGCAGATGCACAGGACACACGGGAGCACACAGGACACACGGGAGCACACAGGACACACGGGGTACACAGGGCACACGGGGCAGATGCACAGGACACACGGGGCAGATGCACAGGACACACAGGGCACGCAGGGCACACGGGGCAGATGCACAGGACACACG
>NW_012276463.1:0-1455 GCF_000151885.1 Dipodomys ordii
TTTTTTCTTTTTTGCTTATGTGGTGCTGAGGAATCGAACCCAGGGCCTCAGGCATGCAAGGCAAGCGCTCTACCACTGAGCCACCTTCCCAGCCCCTATTCCTTCTTTCTCACTGAAATTGCACATGCTTGGATCAACGTCTCCTGGCTCTCTTCCCTCCCCTCAGCCCCTGGCAACTGCAATTCTATTCTGCTTCTATGAGTTCAGTTGTTTTAGGCTCTGCTCATGTGTGAGATCATGCAGGCATTATCTTTTTCTTTTTTTTTGTCAGTCATGGGGCTTGAACTCTGGGCCTAGGCACTGTCCCTCAGCTCTTCAGATCGAGGCGAGCGCTCTACCACTTGAGCCAAGTGCCATTTCCCGTTTTCTGGTGGTTCATTGGAGATAAGAGTCTCATGGACTTTGCTGCTCAGGCTGGCTTTGAACTGGGATCCTCAGATCTCAGCCTCCTGAGTGGCTAGGATGACGGGCGTGAGCCACCGGCACCTGGCACTCTAGTCATTACTTCACAGACAAGTAACCCCCTGGTACTGGTGACCGAGTACTTCCTCACCTGCTAGGAAATCTGCTGCTGCTGCTGCTGCCTCCCCCTGGTAGGAAACAAGAGGCGCTGGTGGCTCACGCCTGTCATCCAGGCTCTTGGGGAGGCTGAGATCTGAGGAAAGTCCAGGAGACTCTGATCTCCAGTAAACTACTAGAAAATCAGAAGTGGCGCTATGGCTCAAGTGGTAGAGCGCTCACCTTGAGCTGAAGAGCTGAGGGACAGCGCCCAGGTCCAGAGTCAGACAGAAACAAAACGGCCCCGGAGCCCGGGTGGAGCCCCGGGCACCCCGCCCCTCCGGCCCGTCCCTGCGCTGCGCGGCGCCTTTAAGGTCGGCCCGGGGCCATGATGTCAGCCAGCAGCGCGGGCCGGGACTGGAGGACAGCAGGACCGACCGACAGACAGACGCACAGGACAGACAGACGCAGGACAGACCCTGGTGGCCGTGCCCCGCGGGGGACCCCGGGCCATGGGCCGCTTCCAGCTGGAGGACTTCGCAGCAGGCTGGGTCGGAGGTGAGGGGGGGGGCTGGAGCCACAGGTGCCAGGGCGGGACCCCTCCCTCCCCCCACACCCCTGGCCCGGGTCCTGGCTCTTGGGTTCCTTCCCGGGGTCCCGGGGTCGCCTCCCCCCAGTGGTGCTGGGGCTGTGGGAGCTTTATTATTATTATTATTATTGATGATAATGATGATGATGTTATTGCCAGTCCTGTGGCTTGAACTCTGGGCCTGGGCGCTGTCCCTGAGCTCTTCAGCTCAAGGCTGGCACTCCACCACTTGAGCCACACACAGCGCCACTTAAGGCTTTTTCTGTGTCTGTGGTGCTGAGGAATCAAACCCAGGGCCTCCGTCGTGTTAGGTGAGCCACCTTCCCAGCCCTGGAGCTGTCTTCAAAGGGGTATTCTCTCCCCCCCCC
>NW_012276464.1:0-1169 GCF_000151885.1 Dipodomys ordii
AAGCCAGGCCCAAAGAAACATAGGTCCCATGGTTTCCCTTATTTGCAATAACTAGTATATGTCTGAGACAAGCAGAAAAGGTCAGATAAGTTGTTAGGTAAAGTGAACCCCAAGATAAGGATTCAAATGTTTTTGCTTTCAAGCATTTCTATGATGAGATTTGTCCTTTATTGTTTTTATACTCCAAGAACTTATAAACTTAGGTATTTTATATAATTTTTCAGTAGTACCTGGAACTTAGTACATTAATTTACAAAACAAATGCTTTCTTTTTTATCATTTAAAAAAGTTATACATATGATCAGCAATAAAAGCATCCTTTAAAAAAATGTGTGACTCTTAATAAGGTAATCTGTTGATCAGGTACCCAGTTTCTTGTTAGTGTCTCTATTAGAGAATAAATATCCAGTGCCATCCAGTGACAGGCTGACTTTGCTGTGTGGTCTACTAGTCGTGAATGGTCTCATGCTACCTTCTAACTTTTTTCTGTGTCTTTGTTCACAGATTGAGAAACAAAATGAAGAAGGCTGGTTTGCACTTTCTGCTCACATGGCTTAAGTGGAGTTAAAGTTTGTTTTATCAAATGTGTTGTCAACAATTCACCTTCCATTCCTCTTTCTCTGCTTCTGCTTTCACATCTTTACAGTCTACAGATAGCCTACAAAGATCCTAAGAATTAGAGCTAAATTAAACAAAGAATATTTTACTTTTTTACCTTTTCAAATAGGTTTTCAACAACCAACTAAAATAGTATACCCTGTGAATAAAAGTTTGACTGTAGGGAAATTAAAGTTTTATATCTTATAGCTTCTTAAGTATTTTAAGGTTTGTTTTAGTAATGTATTTTTATCTTTATCATCTTTGTTTAGTTTTTTTCTTGTTATATAGTCAATTTTAAATGTGGAACTGTTTTATTTTTCCTCTGAAGCTCATAGTTGCTTTGCATTTAACTTATAATAAAATGCCTCTTTGTGATTAAAGTGTGTCTTTCAGAAAAAATTAATATACTTTGGGTTCTTTTCTGGTATTGTTTCTGCTGTTTTATCACTTTTCCACTTTTTCTGAGTAGAATGTTCAGGTAAGGATACAGGTGGACCTGTTGCAACAATGAGAAGTACAAGTTGTCATGTCCAAAACGAGCTTTACAACGTCGGTGCGGGGGGGGGGAG
>NW_012276465.1:0-1213 GCF_000151885.1 Dipodomys ordii
GTCACCGGCGTCACCGGTCAGAGTCACCAGTCAGCGTCACCGGCCGCGTCACCGGTCAGCGTCACCGGCCGCGGTGGGCAACCACGGCTCGCCGGAGACGTGCGTGGCCTCCCCCGAGCCTAGTCCGTGGCCATGGCCAGCGGGAGACCAGGAGACACGCTGAGCGGACTCGGCCTCCTCGGTGAGGGACACGGGGTGGAGCCCCAACGCCGCGCTCAGCATGGCGCTGCCTCCCGTGATGCCCTGCGGGCCAGCGCCAACACCAGGCTCAGCATGGCCGCCTGCTTCCCATGATGCCCTGCGGGCCAGCGCCAACGCCGGGCTCAGCATGGCCGCCTGCTTCCCGTGATGCCCTGCGGGCCAGCGCCAACGCCACGATCAGCATGGCCGCCTGCTTCCCGTGATGCCCTGCGGGCCAGCGCCAACACCGCGCCAGCCTCCCGTGATGCCCTGCGGGCCAGCGCCAACGCCGCGATCAGCATGGCCGCCTGCTTCCCATGATGCCCTGCGGGCCAGCACCAACACCGTGCCTGCTTCCCGTGATGCCCTGAGGGCCAGCTCCAACGCGCCTGCTTCCTGTGATGCCCTGAGGGCCAGCGCCAACGCCGCTGCTGCTTCCCATGATGCCCTGCAGTTCTGTTCAAATGCTGATGATGATTCCCATGATGCCCTGCGGCTCTGTTCAAACGCTGCTGCTGCTTCCCATGATGCCCTGCAGTTCTGTTCAAACGCTGCTGCTCCTTCCCATAATGCCCTGGGTTCTAGCTGAAACACTTCTTCCCACAATGCCTTGGGTTTCTGCTTTATTCCCACAATGCCATGAGAACCTACTCAGCCAATGAGAAGAGCCGGGTGGGGGGCGGGGAGTGCGTGCCCAAGCCATTAGCCAATCAGCTCGGCCCAGGGCGGGGCTTCCTCCCCGTCCGGGCTCGGGTCTCTCTGCGCGTGCGCGGCCTGCCAGCCGCGTTGGCTCTCGGGAGGCCTGCCGTGTGCGTCGCCAGCGAGGCGCCCGCCCTGCGCGCGGCCCTGCCCGTGCCGAGGGGCTCATGGTGACGCGTGGCTGGGGCTGGTGTTTTCCCGGACTCCTAGGGGAGAGGCCTGCCTCACCCTCGCTGGAAGCGTCTGCACAGCCCTCAGGGCTCATCCAAGATGGAGAGGGGCTGCCCGGCAGGCCTCCGTCGCCAGCCCGAGGCCGCGGCCCGGGGCGGAGGCC
>NW_012276466.1:0-1425 GCF_000151885.1 Dipodomys ordii
AGGGAGGGAGGGAGGGAGGGAGGGAGGGAGGGAAAGGGAGAGAAAGAGAAAAAGAGAAAGAAAGAGAAAAAGAGAAAGAAAGAGAGAAAAGAGGAGAAAGAGAGAGATAGGAAGTAAGGAAGGAAGGAAAGAAGGGAGGGAGGGAGGGAGGAAGGGAGGGAAAGAAAGGGAGAGAAAAAGAGAAAGAGAAAAGTGAGAAAGAGAAAAAGAAGCAAAGCAATAGAGCATTAATGGAAAGACTATAAAAACAAAATAAACCTTGAATTTTAGTTAATAATATTGCACCAATATTAAGCTCTTCTTCATAAAATGATCATGATTTTGTTTGATATTAGCATTTGGGAAATATGAGTGAATGGTATGCAGAAACTGTACAATCTTGATGACACCTCTATAATCAAAATCATTTCAAAGTAAGAAATGTAAAACCATTCACATCCCACCCTTCTTCCCCTGTACCTCAGAAGAAAATCTACTCTTTCCTAGTAAGTGTCATCTAGGAAGTCCCACCTTCGTTGAATGCGCATCCGAGAAGCACAGGGTGTGGGAAGTGAGCATTATTCTTGTGCTGGAGTAGTTCATCCCCACATTGACCTCATTCATCTCTTATCTGTCTTCACTATTGGTTGCTGCAAAGATAATGTTGGACCATGTTACCTTTTCAGAAAAATGATATTTTTCTGACATTTTCTAGCTAGGAAATAACAATAATTAAGATAACATTAAAAAGGTAGGGCAGTATTTTGCACATTACACAAGAGGAACAATAAACTCTCGCTTCTCAAGAAGCCCATGGAAAATGTCAGCTCTCTCTGGAGAAGGTTTATAGAAATGAAATTCCACTAGTAAACATATATGGAATGTTTAAATACTTAATAAATAACTCTCATCGATCATTGACTATTTTGGTCCAGAAATTTCACCCTACTACTCCCTTCCCTGGGCTTGTCTCAGATAAGACTCACTGTGTTTTAGAATACTTTAGACCAAACCTGGGAGTCCTCTCTGCCGTTTCTTTTCTTTTTCTTTTTCTTTTACCGGTCATGGGGCCTGAACTCTGGGCCTGGGTGCTGTCCCTGAACTCTGGGCCTGGGTGCTGTCCCTCAGCTCTTCAGCTCAAGGCTAGCTCTCTACCACTTGAGCCACAGCACCACTTTCAGCTTTTTTGCTTATGTGGTGCTGAGGAATCGAACCCAGGGCTTCATGCATGCAGGGCAAGAACTCTACCACTGAGCCACCTTCCCAGCCCCTGCTGTTTCATAACTACATTTTCAAATTTGTCTAAGCCAGGGTCTTTTCTCAATTGTTCCAAGACTCTTCTTTCAAGACAGAAGAGGGCTGGGAAGGTGGCTCAGTGGTAGAGCACTTGCCTTGCATGCCTGAGGCCCTGGGTTCGATTCCCCAGCACCACATAAGCAAAAAGAA
>NW_012276467.1:0-1058 GCF_000151885.1 Dipodomys ordii
TGGGCATGGCTTACTTCACTTAATATAATTTTTTTCAGGTCTTTCCATTTCCTAACAAATGGAGCAATGTCATTCTTTCTGATGGAGGCATAGAATTCCATTGTGTATATGTACTACATTTTCTTCATCCATTCATCTACTGAGGGGCATCTGGGTTGGTTCCATATCTTAGCCATTGTAAATAGTGCTGCAACAAACATAGCTGTGCTGGTAGCTTTAATGTGGTCTTGTTTGTAAACATATGGGTAAATGCCCAAAAGTGGGATTGCTGGGTCAGGTTTCATTCCTTATATAGACAACAGTTCTTCATTTGTGATCCATCAAGGCTATGATGATATTCCCACATATACAAAGATTCTATTTGTAAATGAATTTGCAATTGAAGGAGCCAACTAGACATGAATGTGAAGGAATGTTCATCCACCAATTCTTTCATCAGTGGCATTTTGTACATTACTCAAAAAGAAAAGAAGTTTTTTTTAATGGGAAAAGGAAAAAAAATCTATGTAGTCTAAGTTTGTCATGAAAATGTTACATTATAGCTTACTTAGAAATATATCAATGAATTATTTTTACATTTATCCATTTCTACAATGAACACATGGCTTGATTGACAATATCATCTCAACATTCTATTAAATTCTAGAGAGGCACAAATGCGTCTAAATATGAATTATACAAAACAGACTCTGATCATAAAGATGTATTCAACATTTAATAATAGATGAGATCTTTGACATATACAATATAAAATAATTACAAAATGACACAGAGTAAGTGCCATACCACAGGGATTAAAATAAGCTTTTTAGAACATCATGTCACAAAGATGCTAATAAGGACAGCAACCTATTCAGGTGTATTGGGTATTAAAGGCTTGGTCTTGCCTGTTAAAAGAATTAATTAAAATTTATGACTACTCGCTCACAACCAAGAAAGCAAACACAAACACAAAACATTGATACTTCATAAGTTGTGTATAGGTGAAAAAGAGTTTCTTTATTTATTTCCCTTCCTTCCTTCCTTCCTTCCTTCCTTCCTTCCTTCCTTCCTTCCTT
>NW_012276469.1:0-1397 GCF_000151885.1 Dipodomys ordii
CCAAGTATATTTTAGATATGAGACCCTTGTCCATTGTATGGCTAGTGAAGATCTTCTCCCAATCCGTGGGCTTTCTATTGATCTTGCTAGCTATGTCCTTAGCCATGCAGAAGCTCTGCAGTTTCATGAAATCCCATTTGTCCAACTTTTCTTTGATTTGGTGTGTTTTTGGGTCTCTATTAATAAAATTTTGGCCTGTGCCAAGGAAACTTAGAGTATTTCCTATTCCTTCCTGTAATGTTTTAAGGGTGTCTACTTTGACTTTGAGGTCCTTGATCCATTTGGAGTTGATTCTGGTACAGTGTGATATATAAGGATCTAGCTTTAGTTATCTACAGGTGTTTAGCCAATTTTGCCAGCACCCTTTACTGAAGAGGCTGTCTTTCTTCCATTCTATTTTTTTTTCGCTCCATGGTTCATTTCTGGGTCTTCAGTTCTATTCCATTGCTCCTCAGACCTGTTCTTATGTCAGTACCATGCTGTTTTGATTACTATGGCTTTGTAGTAGAGTTTAAAATTTGGTATTCCTCTAGCACTGTTCTTTCTCCTAAGGATTGTTTTTGCTATTCCAGGTCTTTTATTGTTCCATATGAATTTTGGGTTGCTTCTCCTATTGCATTGAAGAATGAGGTTGGAATATTGATAGGTATTGCATTAAATTTGTAGATAGACTTTGGAAGTATTGCCATTTTCATGATGTTAATCCTCCCAATCCAGGAGCATTGGAGTTTTTTACACTTCCTTACTTCTGCTGTAATTTCCTTTTTTAGGTTTTTAAAGATTTCATCTTAGAGTCCTTCAATTCTTTAGTTAACTCCTAGGTATTTTATGTTTTGTGGGGCTATTACAAAAGGAGTTGCTTTCCTGATTTCAGCTGAGCTCTTCTCATTGTTGACATACAGAAAAGCCACAGATTTCTGATGGGTAATTTTATACCCTGCTACTTTGCCAAAGTTTCAGATCAGTTCACATAACTTGAGAGTGGAGTCTCTGGGATTCTTTAAATACAAGATCATGTCATCTGAAAAGAGGGAGACTTTTACTTCATCTTTCCCTATCCCCTTTATGTTTGTATCTTTTCTTATTGCTGTAGGTAGGAGTTCTAATACTAAATTGAAGAGAAGTGGAGAGAATAGACATTCTTGTCTCAGTCCTGAGTTTAGAGGAAATGGCTTTAGTTTTTCACTATTAAGTACAATCTGGCTATAGGTTTGTCATATACAGCCTTTATTGTATTGAGGAATGTTCCATGGATTCCTAATTTTTCCAGAACCTTCATCATAAAGGGATGTTGGATCTTGTCAAATGCTTTTTCTGCATCTATTGAGATAACCATGTGGTTCTTATCCTTGCTCCTGTTGATGTGATGAATTATATTAATTGATTTGCATATATTG
>NW_012276470.1:0-2853 GCF_000151885.1 Dipodomys ordii
TTGAGCCTCAGCCCCACTTCCAGCTTTTTCTGCTTATGTGGTGCTGAGGAATCGAACCCAGGGCCTCATGCATGCAAGGCAAGCACTCGACCACTGAGCCACCTTCCCAGACCCTACTATTAATTCTTAGTAGTAGTATTTTGGTTATTTATTTTTGCTTAATAAAAACCAACTCTAAGATTTAGTTATTTATGTTTAAAAAAATTCTTGTAGTTACGTAGGTCAGTGTTACCTAGTTCTTTTCGTTCTCCCATCAAGCTGTAGTCAGATGGCTTCACTCATGTATCTGATAGCTTATCTATCAGGGATGTCTAGCTTATCTATCAGGGATGTCTGGAAGGCGTAGGCTCACCTGCAATGCTTGCAAGACAGACTACTTTATCTCAGCGTGTAGTCTGAGAGTCTTCTCTCTGAACTCAAATGGGCTCCAAGAAACTTGGACTAAGGCTTCTTAAGGTTTAGGCCTGGAACAGGCAATAGGCACAGCACCTCTGCTGCCATATTCTACTTCTTAAAATAACCATAGGCCCAGCCCTGATTCAAGGCAAGGGGACTATATAAGGGCAGTGGTAAGAAGTGAAATTGATTAGGGGCCACGAATGCAGCTGACTACCACAACAACTTTAATCATCAGTTTTACCTTCATTTGCTAGATTTAGTAAATATGTGCCAGCTCAGGTAAGTTTTTTCCACTTAAAGAACAATCTCTAGGAAGTGTTTTCTGAGAACTTGGGGATCTTAGCCCATAGAAATAGTCACACACTTCAACATACCTTGTCACACTCTTTTGTATATGGTTTAATGTATAATCATGTAAATAAAGCCCTGTTGACCTACCTCCTCAAACCAGATCTCCCAGGACTGTGGAGAAGTTTAGATACAATCTTCTAAGTAAATTGCCTAGCACCATGTGCCAGTAAATAATGGTAATTATTTTTATTTTATTATTAGAAGAGTCCCTAAGGTATGGTGCTGGCCAAGGTAAAAATGTAACAAGATGACTTTGAGAAGTCACAATTCCCCAGGGCACCTGGCTGATTAATACACAAGAAAGTGGGAGGAATGGTTAGATAGTGGGGGCAGAACAAGTCCTCAGCTGCCCATAACCAAGATGAAAAGAAAAATGATGAGTGCAGCTGCTGAATGTAGCAAAACAACAACACGAGAAAGAGAAATAGCCTGAGGTCAGGTGACTGGGAAAAGGCATTTAGGGAGATATATTAAAACAAAAGGAAGAATTGTTTTATTTCTTAGCAACAGGTCCTTAACAGGCTATAAGGCCTCCCTGGAAAGGGAGGAAGGAGATGAGGAGTGGCCAGTTTCCAGCTTTCGTGAAACAGAGCCATGTAGCAACTAGACCAAGGAACAAATGTGACTTCCATTCCCTTTGGAGTAGGACCAACCATCCTAATTATGGATGAGCCAGACTGCAGAGAACAAAGCAAAACAGCCTTTGGAAGGTAATGCAGAGTAAAACACCTGCATTGATCCGAATGTCATTACACTATTAGCACTTAGGCAGACTATAATTTGTTATCTGTAAAGCTTCTTTTTAACTTGTCTATCACTCTCATTCTAATCTTTGTGGGGGGAAGTAATAAGGGAGGAGAAAGAAAAAGGAGAGGGAGATGGAAGAATGGAAATGGGAAAGGAAAAAAGAAAAATAGATGGAAATTGGAAATTTAAGAGGTCATTGCTAATTGTTGATCTTTCAAGGTCGCCATCCCAACTCTGACCTTCATTTCTGCTTTATCTCCCAACAACTATAAGGGAGAAGATGTTTTGTATTATTTACCTTCAACCAAGCTAGTAAACTGAAGTTGCAGGAAAAGAGCTAATAAGTATATTTAATAATTACATTAATAAATATCTAGATACAATGTGGTGATTCCTATTGGAAATGGGAGCTAGTGAAACAGATAATCACTTCTCTTTCTACTTTATTTATATCTGAGAAATAATCATTTCTAGCAGGAGGGAGTAAAATTGATGGGGAAATAGTCATAGTAGCCTGCAAAAGAGAGTAGACACAGGAGTAATTTCTTGTTCATTTTAATCACAAACACAGTAGTTAGAGTCTATAAAGTCTGTTGGGGACTAAATTAGTGTGAAACGGTAAAGTCATAGAAATGTATCAGAAAAGATATTTGACCTTATTTACATTCAATACAATTTTTATTTATTGTTGCATCCAGAATTATTTATATGCAATAGCCCTTCTGTCTTCATGAAACTTATTTTCTGGACAGTGAGACAGATGATAAAAGAATAAATAAGGGGCTGGGAAGGTGGCTCAGTGGTAGAGCGCTTGCCTTGCATGCATGAGGCCCTGGGTTCGATTCCCCAGCACCACATAAGCAAAAAGAACAAAGCCGGAAGTGGCACTGTGGCTCAAGTGGTAGAGCGCTAGCCTTGAGCTGAAGAGCTGAGGTATAGCGCCCAGGCCCAGAGTTCAGGCCCCACGACTGGACCCAAAAAATAATAATAATAAAATAAAAAAATAAAAAGAATAAATAAGCAGTGGCTCACGCCTGTAATCCTAGCTACACAGGAGGCTGAGATCTGAGGATCGTGGTTCAAAGCCAGCGGGGCAGGAAAGTCCATGAAACAAATCGCAGAAAACCAGAAATGGTGCTGTAGCTCAAGTGGTAGAGTGCTTGCCTTGAGCTGAAGAGCTGAGGAACAGTGCTCAGGCCCAGAGTTCAAGCCCCACAACTGACCAAAAAAAAGAAAGAAAGAATAAATAAGTTAGACACATTTATAAGATTATTTCTTTGTTGCTTTGTATGTCCCTCCCCCATGGTATAACCTCTGCTTTCACTGTATTTGATGTTGGTCTAATTTATGGAGGAG
>NW_012276471.1:0-3197 GCF_000151885.1 Dipodomys ordii
AAAAAGATCTGTACAGAACTGCCTGGGCTTGAAGAAAAAGGCAGGCACACTCTATACTTTCTGTTCTGGGGATTAGAGCATACCACTTGTCTCTAATTGAGTATGGGCATTGAGTCATTAAACCAGGTTATGCACATGTATTCAAACTTTTGCCCAATGGTTATGGGTTATGTAACCCAATGGTTATGAGATTGAATGAAATAGTTCCACTTCAATATTTTATTTTACTAATTTTATTTACTTTTTTATTATTTTATTGTGGTGCTAGGGATAAAACCCAGGGCTTTGTGCATGCTAAGTAAGCACACTACACTATACTGAGCTACATGCCTGGCCCAAATAGTACCACACTGCAACAATGCTGTATAGGAATATTCCACTTTACTCCAAATTAAAATAAAATGCTAGTTATCCAAGACAGATGATTTATGGCAGTAATTATTCACTTGATCATAGTTAACACTGTTTCATGCTCTGTTAGGAAGGATCATCTCTTTTTATATGTGCAGCCCTGCTAAGACTCTGTGAATATGGTTTTTATTACTGCCTTCCTTAGCCATTTTCAGTTTCTTAAATCTCAACCATGCTTCACATTCGAAATCTCCTGAGGACATCAAAGATTCAGGTTTTAACTATCTGCAAATTTGGTTCTATTCTTTCTCTAATTGATGTCCTATACTTTTTTTCCATGAACTTCTGCTAAACCATGGCTTTGAAACATTGGAATTATAGAATATTTTGAAGCAATAACCTCACTGGCTTTTGTGTTTGCTTTGTACTTTGTCCCTGTATCCAGTGTCTCTAATGTGTTCTGTCAGCTAGGATGACTTGCATTCACCATGTTAGAGAAAAGGGATGACCCAGTACAATAGCAGAAAAAAAGAAAGAAATCGATTCTTTCTGTTTCAAAATACTGGGCTCTGACATTAAAAAAATAAATAATGGATATCATGTAAACCTAAGCTCTGAAGAAGGCTGGAAAAACTAGCAGAACCACATATCTCCAGACAGGTCTCTCACAGTCTTATGAATAGTAGAGCCCACGGGTAGCAAGGGAAAATGAATATGGGACAGGAACCAAGAAATACACTTGTTTTAATAAAGAGATGGCAAGAAAGTCCCAAGTGCTTGGGAAAAGGACTCTGACAGTTGCAGGTGCGTCCTGATGTATATGGAGGATTTCCATGAGTCCCAAAGCTGACACAGAATGGACTAAATGGCTACTAAACTTCTTTCTGGCAATAGGAAATGTACTCATTATCTTGCTCATGTAACTGTAACCCCTCTGTACAGCATTTTTACAATAAAAAATGTTCAAAAAAAGAAATGATCTATTTATATCAAGGGTATCATGATAGGAAATCAGATAATGCCAGACCTTGAGCCTCTCTGGCTATGGGACTATGGGTAAACGTGGCAATAACTTAAAAAAGCAACGAAAAGGGTACAGTTGATAGATGACAATGTCCACACTTGACAGCAATATGAAGACAGCCTGTGCTCTGATGGGAAGCACAGGGGGAAATCCTTGCTACCCAGAGGAACCTAGAAGAGGGTTGGACATGGATTTGGACAACATGAGTTGAATAATTGTAATATTTTATGTGTAGTGTATGTGCTCTGTGTGTGTGTATATGTATGTGTGTGTATGCCTCTTGCATTCAGTTTGAAAGAAGAATGAAATTCTATAATGTGCTACAACACAGATGAACCTTAAATACCTGGTAAATAAAATACGACATACACAAAAGAATAGTCTATAGTTTCACTTATTTGAAATATTCAGGGTAGTCAAATTCATAGGGACAAAAACCAAAAAATAGATAGATGACGGTCAGAGATTAGAGAGTGAAAAGTTAAAATTGAATGGGAATGGAGGATTAGCTGGGAAGATGGAAAAGTTCTGGCCATGGCTGCCAATAATGATGGAACAACAATGTTACTGTATTAAAGCATACGCAAAGACATGGCTAAAATGGTAAGTTGTTAACGTATTTTGAACACTGAACCACTACTCTGTTCAACTGTGGGCTTATCCACAAATGAAAGCCAGTGTGGCCAGTTTGGAATATGCCATTGTCCTTACCCTTGGAGTCCTCCCTTTTATGATCTCAGGTTTCCTCAGGCTTTGTCCAAGTTTTCCCAGGAGAAATTTCATCCCAGAAAAATTCTGGTGCTCCAGGTGGGTAGGATGGTATTTCACCTCCTGGTCTTCCATTCTAGCTAAGGTTGTCAGATGGATTCAGTAAAAATAACAGAAAGACAAATTTCCATTGGGATTTCCATCAATGAATTTCTTAGACTGAAAACTCAGATACAGACCTATTTGAGGAGTAAAGTTAGGGCAATGGTGATGATCATTTTCTTTTGTGTTGTGTATTAAAATTCTCACTCCCAAAGAATTCTTTTTCTTTCTTTCTTTCTTCCTTCCTTCCTTCCTTTCTTTCTTTCTTCCTTCCTTCCTTCCTTCCTTCCTTCCTTCCTTCCTTCCTTCCTTCCTTCCTTCCTTTCTTTCTTTCCTTCTTTCCTTCTTTCTCTTTGTCAAGGTGATGTTCAGACAGAGGGGTTACAGTTACATGAGTAAGTAATAAGTACATTTCTTGTCAAACTTGTTACCCCTTCCCTCATTTTTCTCCTAATTTCCTTCCCACCTCTCCCAAGTTGTACAGATCATTTCCAACATATTGCCATGTGTATATCACTGTTGCATTGGTTTCTCGCTTGTCCTTTGTCTCACCATTCTGTTTTGTCCCTTCCCTTCCCTAATTCAAATAAATGTATGTACAAATACCAGGGTACCAAAATCAAATACAGTGACAACAGGGATATACCATAGGGAGAAGAACATACAAATGAAACAAAAAAATCACATAATACCTTAAAAATAACAACAAAGGAAAACTTCTTGTGTCCATGTCTTAGAGTTCATTTCACTTAGCATCATCTTATATGGTCATATGTACATAGTTATTGAGCTATTTTGCTCATCTGCTAAGATTATCCTAGATGTATACTAATTATTACAAATAAGAGAATTCTTTGAACCCCTGCTTTCACTGTATTTGATGTCGGTATAATTTGTGGAAGGGAAGGGGAAAAACAAATCATTTAAATAGGGATACAGGTGAACCCATTGCAACAATGAGATGTACAAGTCATTATGACGAAAACAAACTTTACAACTTTGGTGGGGGGGA
>NW_012276472.1:0-1689 GCF_000151885.1 Dipodomys ordii
GCCAGTACTGGGGCTTGAACTCAGGGCCCCACATGCTTGCTTAGATTTTTTTTTTTTTTTTTGTTCAAGGCTGGTGCTCTACCATTTGAGCCATGCCTTCACTTCTATCTTTTTGCTGTTTCATTGGAGAAGAGAGTCTCACAGACTTTTCCATCCTGTCTGGCTGCGAACCCTGATCCCTGATCTTCAGCTCTCACTTCCCAAGTAGCTAAGAGCCCCCAGCTCCTATTGTTTTTTTTTTTTGTTGTTGTTTTTAAAAATGAATGAGCCAGGGCTGGAGATGTGGCTCGGTGGTAGAGTGCTTGCCTTGCATGCACGAAGCCCTGGGTTTGATTCCTCAGTACCACATACACAGAAAAGGCTGGAAGTGGCGCTGTGGCTCAAGTGGTAGAGTGCTAGCCTTGAGCAAAAGTAGCTCAGGGACAGCCCAGGCTCTGAGTTCGAGCCCCAGGACTGGCAAAAAAAAAGACCCAAACAGTCAGACATAGGAAGCCAAGCTTATGCTCACAGTTGTCTGAGTGGCTGCTCACAGTTGTAGGGAGAGAGCCTGGTGAGGATGGACGGGTGGGGGAGGGCAAAACAGAAACAGTGGTCAGCTGGTCAATAAGAGGAGAGGAGGCCTAGAAACTGGGCTGAGCAGGACAAAACATTCCCTGTGAGCCCTGCCAAGGGGAGGGGTGCCTTGTTAAAACCCACTGGGGCAGAGCCAGGTCCCCTGCTGGGAAGAAGGCTGAGGGGCAAGGAGGGTCTAAAAGAAGGTGGAGGCAAGTAGGACCCTGGTGTCCAGCAAGGCCTCCCATAGGATGGCTGGGTGTTGATTCACACCATCTGTAGCCCCCTAATTTGTCCCTACTTTCCTCCCACCCAGTCTTCCAGGCCCGGGGCTCAGTTCTCTAACTAATGAAGTCATGCTATTCACTGGGCGCTGGTCAGAGGTATAACAGTGATCGTGATACCAGGTTCCAGCCTTGGCCTCCAGAGCTTCCAGCTAGTAGGAAATTTCCTGTGTCAGGCAGTGTGTGTGTGTGGGGGACAGGCAGGAGGAGTGTGAGAAATGTGGGTATAGGGGTTCCTTTTTCTCTGGGCCCTATGACAGCCTGCCAGGGTCCCTTAGCACATAGGAGCTGAATACCTGGTATTGACAGCGACATAGGGGAAGGGTTCTAGGAGAGTTTCTCCCTCTATCCAGGGGCCCTAAAGTCCCTTCTTCCCTCAGGCAGGATGGCTCATAACTGGCCAGCTCTCTACTTCCTCATTCGTGCTTCCGGGAAGAGTATCAAGACTGTCCGATTTCCTCAAAGAGGAACTGGTGGAGATTTGGGCCTAGCAGTGTAGTCTAGAAAATCATTGTCCCAGGTTGGGACCCAGGCTCCCAGAGAATCCCTGAGAGCCAGAGGGCATGGTAGAGATGGCAGTAACAGAAGTGACAGCTGCCACCTACTAGGCTAGGACATCCTAGGAACTGCTTTACAAATGTCTTATCTCCAAACAGCCACAAATCTTTTTCTGAGTCTTTACTAGGTGCCAGGCACCGTAGGCCCCTGGGAACAGTTGTAAACAATCCCCAAATCCCTATCCTCATGGAATTAAAGTGTTTTTTTTTTTTTTTTACTTTCCCTGTTTTTTGTTTTTTTTTTGTCGGTCGTGGGGCTTGAACTCTGGGCCTGGGCGCTGTCCCTCAGCTCTTCA
>NW_012276473.1:0-4225 GCF_000151885.1 Dipodomys ordii
GCTGTGGCTCAAGTGGTAGAGCGCTAGCCTTGAGCTGAAGAGTTGAGGGACAGCGCCCAGGCCCAGAGTTCAGGCCCCACAACCGGACCCAAAAAAAAAAAAAAGATCCAGGCTATAAAAGCAAGAAATTCAATCTGAACCCTCTGGCCCAAAGGAGCACGTGTGACAAATTTTGGCAGGAGCAAGGGCTAGAAGAGAGGTACACAAATGCTCTATGCACTCCCAGCACCAGCCTCATTCTCTTCAACAAGCTGTCTATGTCCCATGCTTGCAGCACATCTATACCCTACCCCCAGCCATCAGAGAGATTTTTTTTTCACAGGCTCATGTACACATTCTAACAGAGAGCTGTGTTTAATCCAGCACCATGAAATTGACAACTGCTTGCCAGACCCCTTAACCAGAAGGGTAAAGATGTGAGGCCCAAAGTGTTGAGGACCAGGCAGGTCTTCAGGCTCAGCAGCACAGGCTTTGCCTAGGCAAGAAATAATGGCCAAACCCAAGAACATCTGCTACTCTGGACCTGCAGAACCCTCCAAGGGAAGCCTGTCTTCCAGGGTACACCAGCATTGTAGGCAGAAGGGACAGCTATGACAGCTCTGTGGCTGCACCCCTTCCAATTACTTCATGTACTCCTCTCTGATCCCTAGTGGGGGCTGGTCCTGCCCCTGGGACAAGCAAAACAAGAGATCCTTCCAGTACAGGCCCACTCAGGCCAAGTTCACACAAGCAGGCTTCCCAGGCTGGTGTCTGTGCCATCTTAGCTTCTCACACATCTTGAAGCAACCTGGCAGAGAATTTCCTACACCACAAAGCAGAAAACTTTGGCTAGTCTGCTCCTCATATACTGGCCTCTTCACCAAGGCCCTCTCCTGTTCTAGAAATTGTTCAATAAACTGCACAGAGGATCCTCCAAACCTTGGCCTTCCCTGCTTTATGCCCTGATGAATTCACATGGCTCACAAGAGGCTTGCAGCTTCTAGCATGATCTCGATGATGTAGAGCCAAGCAGTAAGCCACGATCATGGACCACAGACCTTTCAAGAGCATCGTGCCTGACCCAGACAGAGGCTTCCTGCTTCAACAAGAGAAGCAACCATGAGGCCTCTTTTGCTTGAATGCCTCCAGTGACAGAAAATACCCTCCCTTGTGATGCAACGTATTTTGTGTGGAGACTCACCAACATTTCATTCAGCTGAAACACGTCCCTACATCCTGCCCATTATAAAGTCTATTTTCACTATCACAATTAATAATAGTGGCTGTCCTTAGGTTTGCATATATTATCTTAAAGTATTTCATCTTCACAGCACTGTGATACAGCACTAATACTAGACTCATTTCAGGGATGAGCAAATAGAACTCAGAAAGATTAAGTAATTTTCCCAAAGTCACACAAGTATCAGCACTATAGCAACACATGATGCTTAACCACTAAGCTATATTGCCTGGAACCATCTCTGGGCCTGAATCTGGCCATGGGGCCAGTGGGAACAAGGAAAAAGACCTTTCTGGGCCTCTCCTCTGATCTGACCTTGCAGAGCAAGGATGCTCATTTCCTACCCCTGGATAAAACTGCCTATGGAAGCCAGACCTCCTCACCATAGACAAGAGAACAGAGATTGAACACAGCGGCACGTGGCCCATAAAATGAGTAGAGCAGAACATCTGTCATCCCTGCTACATAAGAGGCTAAGATTAGGAGGATCACATTTCCAGGCCATCCCAAAGGGGAGGGAAAAAAACCTTCATCTCAATGAAAGAAGCGGGGAGTCTGCAAAATAAAGAGGATGTGGGGGGAGGGAAAGTAGGAGAAAAAATGAGGGAAGGGGTAACAAGTTTGACAAGAAGTGTACTTAGTACTTACATAACTGTAACCACTCTGTATATCACCTTGACAATTAAAAGATAATAATAAAATAAGGTAGGGGGGAGAGGGGAGAATGATTGCACATGCCCAGGCAAAAAAGTGAGGCCCTATCTCAAAATAACCAGTGCACAAGAGGGCTGGAAGCATAGCTCAGAGGTAGATTATCTCCCTAGTAAACACGAGACCCTGATTTCAAACCCCAATGTGGCCAAAATAAAAAGGAATGGGAGCCAAACACTGATGTCTTACACCTAGCTACTCAGGAGGCTGAGATCTGAGAGTCCTGGTTTGAAGCCAACCTGGGCAGAAAAAGTCCATGAGACTCTTATTTCCAATTAACCACCAAAAAGCTGGAAGTGAGGATGTAGCTTTAGTCATAGAGCACTAGCCTTGAGAGGGAAACACACACACACACACAACAAGATCCTAAGCATCAAGCCCAGTACTGGCACAAAAGAAGAGAAAGGGGAAAGGAGAGAGAATGAGAAGAGATGAGAGGGGAGAGAGAGAGAAAGAAGGAGGAGGAGGAGAAAAGAAAGGACCTCCCCAGAAGATCCCTTAACCCTCAGCCTAAAAAGCATCTTGCTCCTCGGCCCCCACACACCCTCCTCTCACCACAGTGGATTCCATAGGTGAATAGAGTCAAATGTCCCACCCCCATGTCTCATAAGGGAGGGCTAAAGATCTGTATCTACACCCCAGTTAACTGTTAGAACAAGTAAGCTAGACCCAGTAACCAGGAAAGAAATGTTTCCATTTGTTTGGGGGTCCCTCGAACCTTCAGGAATCAAGGAAAGAAGCTCCTCTGAGATTGTCTTTGTCCCTTTTATTATTTATTATGATATCTACACCTTGTCCAGCTCTGGGCTCCCTCCCTGTAGGACTCAGAGACCTCCTTCTGGAGAGAGGCTAGGAAAACAGGCTTGGCCCAACAGCTGGGTCCAGCTACTATTAGCTTTTGTCAAGAGATCCTACCTGGGCAGGACAGGTCTGGTCCCTTTCCCAAGGACCTGGGTCTCCCCTCTGCATAATAAGAGGTTTGGCCTGAGTTTCCTTGAATCACTGCCTGGCCAGGAAACCAGGCACCATGCAAAAGGCAGACAGACTGGCAAGCAGACCTCCTGGCTCCCTGCCTCCTCACCAAATTACTCCAGTCTCTCAATTTATGAGATGTTTATATTTCTGAAAAGTGGTGGCTAATTTTAAAGTACTAAAATCAAATCAAATTTCTGGATAAGACATCAAGGCCTGAAAGGGAGGGAAAATAAATTCTGGTAGTCTGGAAAATAAATGTCAACCGTATCTCTTTCCCATACCTTATTTTTTTTTTGCAAATAGTACATAAGAAGGAAATATATACTTGAGAGAGCTTCTTCATGCACTAAAAACAAAACAAAGAGCCACTGATTATATCCAGTGGGGCCTCCCACACCACATGGGCCTCAGCCCTCCCTCCCCCAGTAGACACTCTCCAACAGGCAGGCCTGGCCACCCAGCCTTGCCCTAAATTCCCTTTAATGTGGTTGCTTCTGAAGTGTCCTTCCTGGGAGGTGTGTGGCTGATGGGTAAGGGTTTACAGAGAAGATGGCTTGAATTTTCCAATATGACTGGTGACATCATTTCAGGGCAGAAGCAACAGCCGCTCTCATCTCTTCATCCAGAGGCCTCCAAGCCATGCTAAGTGAGGTTTGGCTACATAGGTTCCCCTCAAGGAAATTCTCCAGTCTACGGTGAAATCCCAGGGCATCTGAAGAAAGCATGGCTTAGAAATCACCTTTATGTGCTGCTGTGGGCCCTAAATGGAGCATCTTCAGTTAGTCCTTAAAGCTGCCTACAGTCAGAGCAAGGTCACAAGATTTTATAAAGCCCGATTAGTTTGAAATTTATGCATTTATGTGCACATGTATGTGCAAGCATGTTTATTCTAAAACTGCATGGACATACATGTAGATTGGGTTCACTGAGCCAACAAAGGAGTCTTCAGGACTGGAAAATGTTCTATGACAGCAAAAATGCAAACTTAGCTATGGGCAGGGCTCTATTTATGCCTTGTCAGGCAGTGAACAAGAACCCAGCATGCAATCTAACAGATGTAAATAGCTCTGATACCATTGCAACTGACTAGGGTGCTACTGGTGGCTCATGCCTGTAATCCTAGCCACTCTGGAGGCTGAGATCTGAGGATCACAGTTCAAATCCAGCCCACGCAGAAAAATCTATGAGACTCTTATCTCCAATTAACCACAAGAAAGCCAGAAGTGGAGCTGTGGCTCAAAGTGGTAGAGCACTAGTCTTGAGCATGGTGCCCAGGCCCTGAGTTCAAGCCCCATGACAGAAAGAAAGAAAGAAAGAAAG
>NW_012276474.1:0-2153 GCF_000151885.1 Dipodomys ordii
AGGGATGGGAAGGGTAAACAAAGGAGGAGGTTACAATGCTTGATAAAAATGTACTCACTATCTTGCCCATGTAATTGTAACCCCTCTGTACAGTATTTTTACAATTAAAAAAAAAAAAAAGACTTCAGTCCCCATGACCTGCAAAAAACAAAAAAAAGAGAAAGCTAGCTTCTAGTGTTTGGTGCCTACAATCCTGGCTAGAAATGAGCTAAGATCTGAAAATCATTCTATAAAGCTAGTCTAGGCTGAGAAATCTGCAAGATTCATACATCCAATTAACCAATGAACAGCTGGTAGTGGAGGCATGACTCAAGTGATAGAAGAACAGCTATGAGCAAAATGTTAAATGAAAGCATGTGGCCTTAAGTTCATCTATAGTACTGAAAATGAACAACAAAGTTTACAAGTAAAATTTGTAATATAAAAGAAAAAAAGTAAAATATATAGTTTGAAGAAGACTGAAAATTCAGAGTCTTGCCACAGAATACTATACTTGTTGTCAGCATTTGTTGTTTTCAAACCAAACAATGTTTCCTTATATTTTAAAAGCTTCTAATTCTAACCATTGCTTTTTAAAAATTTTAAATAAATTTGTATGGATACCAATGATGTAATTTCACCTTTTCTTTGTAAGGAAAATAGATTGTGGTACTTTATTCAGTTGACAGGTTAATTTAAATGATGACAAGTCTTTGATTTTAAAATGAGAGATAAGTTTAATTGCTTAAAATATTCCAAATAAGTGAAGTAATGTTTTGGTGTAATTTGGTTTGGTTTCATTTAATAATAATTATTTAAAACCATCTGTAGCTGAGTTGTGCCTTAAGGGTTTTCTGTTTCTTCCTTTTTTTTTTGTCAGTCATGGGGCTTGAATTCTGGACCTGGGAGCTGTCCCTGAGCTCTTCAGTTCAAGGTGAGTACTCTACCACTTGAGCCACAGGGCCACTTCCAGTTTTCTAGTGGTGTATTGGAGATAAGAGTCTCACGGACTTTCATGGCTTTGAACTGTGATCCTCAGATCTCAGCCTCCTGAGTAGCTAGGATTATAGGCATGAATCACCAGCTCCTGGCTTTTCTTTAAAAGCAAGGGAAAATAAATTTATGATATTCAATTAAGAAAATTGTATATAAAATTCATGGTCTCTATTATAGTCTACATTAAATAGACTGCCAATATACCAACCTTCATTTTCTTTATTATTAATTCTGAAATAATTTTTAAAATCTTGGACACCTGTAGTAAAGATGGATTCCATTATAGTCTATACCTTGTACAACCTAGTATGTATTTATATTAACATCTATGTCTCTCCCATTCTTGAAATTCTCATCTCATGCTGTTAAATTTTGAAGGTTGAATTCCCTTTAAACAATACAGCAGAGACTATTTATGCTACTTATTCTTGCCAATTAAGATAGGTTAATAGAAAACAACTCTCAAAATATCTCCCTTGATTCAAATATATCTGAGTACACTTCACAAGGAGAATTTTAAACAACAATTTCATTATTTAGAATTTTTGATTTTAGGGAAGAGGCCATTGTGATTATTTAAACATTTTTTCCCATAGAGATAATGTCCAAGTTCTCTTATTCCCAAGCTAACCAGGTAACATGTCATATTCCTAGAGGGTTGCAGTTCTAAATTAATTTTAAGTTGGTGACTTTGGCAGTGAAACATAAAGATAGATGCTACTTATTTCTCTCAATTCCTGGATTTTCATATTTTTTATATTGGATATCAGTTGCATAAATCAACATTTTAAAAGCCAAGTCAACATTTTAAAAGCCAAGTCAAATTTTTTCCAAGTTTTCACCAGTAAGCACTAGTGTTACTTTCACTTTTCTTTTTTATAAATTTGATTTTATTGTAAAGGTGATTACAGTGGGGTTATATTTACATAAGTAAGGTAATGTGTACATTTCTTGTCGAACATTGTGATCCCCTCTCTCATTTTTCTCCTAACTTCTCTCCCTGCTTATTCTCCCCCCTGCCCCCACACCCCCACCCCTGCCCAGGTTGTAAAGTTCATTTTAACATCGTGTTTTGTGAGTATCGCTGTTGTCTTTCTTTCTTTCTTTCTTTCTTTCTTTCTTTCTTTCTTTCTTTCTTTCTTTCTTTCTTTCTTTCTTTCTTTCTTTCTTTCTTTCTT
>NW_012276475.1:0-2382 GCF_000151885.1 Dipodomys ordii
CTTTCTTTTTTTTCTTTCTGTCCCTCCTTCCTTTTTGCAGGGCCTGGTGCTGTCCCTGAGCCTTTTGGTGCTCAAGGCTAGCACTTTACCACTTGAGCCACAATACTACTTCTGGCTTTTTTGAGTAGTTTATTGGCAATAAGAGGGACTTTTCTGCCTGGGCAGGCTTCGACCTATGAATCTCAGATCTCAGCCTCCTGAGAAGCTAGGGTGATCCACTGGGGCCCAGCTAAAGGAAGGTATTTTCTTAGAGCACTCCTTTAGCCCTAATGCGCTATGAGGTTATCTCCACTTGGATGACCAAACTTCATCTATTCTAATCTGATCTGATCTCTTGATATCAGCTACCATTTTGTATCTCCTGTTGTCTTCTTCATCTCAATCAAACATAATTCTATTCTTCAGGTGTTTAGGTCAGAAACCTCTGAGTTACCCTTGACTTCTTTCTTTTCCTCACATGCTATATCCAATGTGCTAGAAAAATTTATTTTTTTCTACTTACACAATAGATTCCCAAATCACCAACTTTACTGCTACATAGTCGTCCAAGTTTCCATCATAAAATCTCTTTTTCTCTCCCTCTTAATGCATAGGTGTGTGTGTGTTACTGGTAATCTAGCCTAGGGCCTTAGACATTACTGCATAAACTGACTGCACTGGTCTCTTAACTAGTCTTCCTGTTCTCACTTTTGCCCTTTATTCAGGCATACACCACATAGAAGCCAGGGTGATCCTATTAAAACACAAGTCACATACTGTTGTAATTACTTAGAAACCTCTAAATATTTCATCATTCATCCTGAGTAAAAGCTAAAGTTTTTGCAATGATCTTTGAGATTCTGAGACTTGGTCAATATTTCTGGTCTGACCTTTGTCTACTACTCTCCTCTTTACTCTGCTACAGCCACAAGATACTCCTTAGAGTTTTTCAACCGGGCCAAGCACACTTCTGTCTCCTGGTCTTTGCACTTGTTATCCCTGCTTAGAATACTTCATATTCGCACAGTCTCTTCTGAGAGACCTTTCCTGTCTACATAGTTAAAATGGCAAAAATTCAGTGTTTAACACCATATACATTCCAATCTTTTTTTGTTTAGATAACTTTTATATACCTCTGATTGATTACAGTGTAAATTGTACAAGTAGAAAGATTTTAAATTGTACACACACACATACACACACACACAGTGAGTGTGTGTGCATGCTGATCTTGGGGCTTGAACTCAAGACCTGGGCACTGTCCCTAAGCTTTTATGCTCTAGGCTAGTGTTCAGGCCTTTTAAGCTACAACTCCATTTCCCAAATAAGTATTTTTTGAATGACTAAAGGACAAGCAAGCAAGTCAGGAAAAACAAAAAACAAACCCTTTAAGGGTAAAGTAAACCCAATGAACTCTTCTATTATTTGTGGGTGAGATTGCCAACTTCAGTTTTTTGTTTCTCAAATGTCATGAGTAGTACTAAAAATAAGAGCAGAAAACATGTACCACAATATATTTAGAGATTTGTTACTAAGTGACCAAAGGAAAAAAATTACATGAAAGCTACCTTTTTCTAAATTAAAAGAGATGCCAAAAGATATTTGGAGGAACACATTTAGCTTTTTTGTTTTTTGCATGAAGTTTTAGTAAAATAAATGTTTCCAATTGTGGAAGGCATTGAGAGGTGGCATTTCACACTATCTTTGATTTTTGGCTTTTTCCATGGAGCTAACATAGCTCTCTATAGAGCTCAATCTATACTAGGCCACTATAACTACACTGTAAATATAGTATGGGCCTTGCCACCTAGGGCATTATTATAGGTCCTACCCAGGAGGCTGTGTCTATTAGAGAACCTGCTATTTGACACCTGCTTGGATACTAGTGGAGAAAGAAGAGAGAAAGATATTCCAAGGTCTGGAAATCATACCTAACTGTGGAGAAAAAAGTAAAAAAGACCCACTTAATTAAAAGGAGGGATTTATATTCTGAAATCAGATAAAACAAGATCTAGAATACTAAACACAAGTGTTCTTGTTTTGTTTTGTTTTTGTGCCAGTATTGGTTCTTGAACTCAAGCCCTCACATCTTTGCTTGCCTTTTTTTTTGGTTCAAGGCTGGTGCCTTACCACTTCAGCCACACTTCTACTTCCAGCTTCTTGTTAATTAATTGGAGAGTATCATGACTTTTCTGTCTTAACTGGCTTTTTCTTTTTTTTTTAATTTAATTTTATTTTATTTGTGAACATACTGTACAGAGGAGTTACAATTACGTGGGCAGGATAGGGCTTTTTCTTTTTTGGGGGGGGGTCTGGTCGTGGGGCCTGAACTCTGGGCCTGGGCGCTGTCCCTCAGCTCTTCAGCTCAAGGCTAGCGCTCTACCACTTGAGCCACAGTGCCAC
>NW_012276476.1:0-2802 GCF_000151885.1 Dipodomys ordii
TTGTACTTCTCATTGTTGCAACAGGTCCACCTGTATCCTTAAACAACTGGTTTTTCCCCTCATTGGTCATTTCTTAAGAGTCAGGCACTATAAGAAATATTTTCTCTTTAATCCTGACGATCAAACCAAACAGCAAAGATATTCTCTCCCCATCTTATTAATGAAAGAACTGCACATCTGAAAAGCTAAAATAGCTAGTAAGAAGAGCCCTGTGATCTCTACGTAATTCCACAACTCATGTTCTTATCAACAGATCCAGCTGAGGGACTGACTATGGGAACTAAATCTGAGCTTTTTTCAAAATTAAAGTTTATCTACTGACGAGCAGATAAACTCCAACACGTCAGTGGGTTACTATCATTAAACTTCATTTTTGCTCGTGTACATTCTGAAATAGATGTTTCAGAGCAACTGTTTCCCACCTTTTTTTCTTCTTAGTCGCCTCTGCTGAGGAAACAGAACCAGGAAACTAAAGCGCCTTCAGACTTAACAGTGAGGATCTGACTTCTCACATTCTATTGGCTGAACTCAGTCATGTGGCCATAGTAAAGGAGGGTGGGAAAATTGTCTCTACCACAGCTGATCAAAGTGACCCTCACAAGAGCACACAGTAGACTACATAAGAACATCCCAGACCATCGAATGTCTCTAAAATCTTGTCAATGAATGAAATATATGCTTAAATGCCTTGAGGAAAATTAATGCCTTAATAATTCATGTAGAGACAGACTTATTAAGAGAGTTTCTCAGGCTGAGACTCACCCAACTTTGTTTGAATATCATACCACCCTAATAAGGGCATAAGTGCCAACAGGAGATTGTGGTTAGATATTTATAAGCACAGGAAACAATGAGAACACTGTAACTTAATAAGAACCTTCAGGTTAAAATATGCTTGCTAGTTAGGTCCTTTTAAACTTGTAAATACACTATACTTTGGTGACAGGAGCTAAGGTTATGTGGTACAGTCCTAAAACTGCCATTGTCTTGAGGAAGCCACATTTCTACTTCAGAAGATCTATCTCAGAAAACTCCCTAACTCTCTTCCCCTCCTGAGGGACGGGGGGAGGCTGCTATGGACTGAATATTTGTGTTCACCCAAAATGCATAGATTGCACTAATCCCCAGTGCAATGGTGTTTCGAGGTGAGGCTTTGAGAGGTAATTAAGTATGGAGGGTGGAACCCTCATAAACAGGATTAACATCCTTACAAGAGATGAGAGAGAGAGACAGAGGCAGACACAGAGAGAGAGAGAGAAAGAGAGAGAGAGAGAGGTGGGGGGGCAATATCTGTCTGAACCAGGAAAGCACTGTCATCAGGAACTTGATTGGCCAGCACCTCAATCTCATACTTCCCAGCTTCCAGAACTGTAAGAAATAAATGTAATTTAAGGTACCCAGTTGGTCTTTGTTTTAGCCACCAAAAATGACTAATAGGCTAAAACCAATCAAAAAGTCAAAACCCTTCTAATGCTCCTTTCCTTAGCACAGAGAAAATCTGGGTCTCTCAAACCCAGATGTTTGAGGTAGGGACAAAGATCTAGCAGAAACAAGGCCAAAATGTTCTTCAGAACTTCAAGTGTATCCATCTAAAAGCATAGAAATGCAAATCCATTATTACCCATTACCCAAGTAGGAGCTCAGCAAGAGAGAAGCATTCAATTAATTATAGAAGTCCTACTGTGCTAATGTAGAAAAGGTCACATCCCAAGGTTTCCAGAAACTATTTCAAACATACAAAATTAAGTTGATTTTTATCAACTTCAGGCACAAAGAGCCAGAAATGATCCAAATTCTGATCATCTGTTGTTAATTTTTATTATTTCTGCCAGGATTAGCTATAATAGCACAGGGAGAGAGAGAGGGGGAGAGAGACAAACAGAGACAGAGACAGAGAGATGGGGAAGCCTAAAATTCAACAGTGGGAGGATAATTGAATGAATTATTGTAAAAAAATAATCACCACAATAACTAACAACTATGAAGAAATTATTTTGTGCCTAGAACTACACTTGGTAGTTGAAATGTAATATCTCCTTTGATTGTGCAATAATCCCCATGTCATATATGACTAAGGAGAGACACAGACGTGTCCTGTCATTTACTTGAGACCAGAACTCCAGCAATCTTGTTTTTAAACCCAACATAACATGACACAAGGAAGAAAAAAAATACCAGATGTGTTAAGAGCTAAAATAAATACAAAGCCTTTCACCAAGTATAGAGATAGAAGTACAGAATCTTCAAATGCTTTACAAATACAGTGACATGTGCAGTACAGGTTGGACCTTAGACTGGCAGACAGGAGGAAGGGAGAATTGCCAAGAGGGTTTTATTTCCCAGTGTGGGAATGATATTTCACATGCTAGCATGCAATTCTTTGAATATTTTTTATTATAGCATGTAATTTATAAAGGAAACTAGGTACGTAGAAAAAAGGAGATAGGAGATGGAATAAGTCTGTAATTCTAGCTGCTCAGGAGGTAGAAAATAGTAGGATCATAGTTTAGTATTAGCCTGAGCAAAACCTGGTGAGACTCTATCTCAAAATTTAAGCCAAGTGTTGTGATGTTAACCTGTGCTCCCAGAATTGTGGGAGTGGGTAGGAATAAGGGAATCATGCTTTGAAACCAACTAGGGAAGTTAGCATAAGACCCTGCCTGAAAATCAAATTAAAGCCAAAGGACTAGAGGCATACTCAAGTGTCAGAGTGCTTGGTAGAGACCTTTAGTTCAGGATTGATTAAAAAAGAGAAAAGGAGGAGGGTAGGGAAGAAGGAAAGAAGGGAAGAGGAGAAGAGGA
>NW_012276477.1:0-1932 GCF_000151885.1 Dipodomys ordii
AAAAAAAAAAAAAAAAAAAATTCATTGGATCACAACTCAACATTTTTTAAGTAATGAAAATCTGGGGAAGAAAGGCGTAATCACATTGCCCTTACATTGGGGATAGAAAAGAGATTGGGGTGGGGGGGCGATTGTATAAAGCAGAAAAGTTTGGGAACTGAGAAAGTCCACAAAAGTTGCTTCTTCTGGACTGGTTGAGGTTAACAGCAGGAAAAGGTTATAGGTAAACAGGGTGTGTAGCCCTGTGGTTGGGTGTGCTGGCATATGGTTTTTGCCCATTGCAGCTGTTAACTGATTTAACTTCCCTTATCTGCTTCCCCTTTTGGAATTAAATTTAAGATATCACAACATTTTTCTTTTCTTTTCTTTCATTTTGTTGTTGTTGTTGATGATGATTGTAGGGCTTGAACTCAGGGCCTGGGCACTGTCCCTGAGTTTGTTCACTCAAGGCTAGTGCTCTAGCACTTTGAGCCACAATACCACTTCCAGTTTCTTGGTGGTTAATTGGAGATAAGAGTCTCAGGGACTTTCCATGCCTGGGCTGGCTTTGAACCTTGATCCTCAGATCTCAACCTCCTGAGTACCTAGGATTACAGGTTTGAGTTAGCACTCAGCTTGTGTGTGTGTGTGTGTGAGAGTGAGTGTGTATGTGTGTGTGTGTGTTGAAGGTAGTAATAAAAAAAATTTTAAGCCAGGCACCAATGACTCACACTCGTAATCCTAGTTACTAAGTAGGCTAAGATCTGAGGATAACGGTTTGGAGCCAGCTGGGGCAGGAAAGTGAAAGTCTAAGAGTCTCTTATCTCTGATTAACAAGCAAAAGAAAGCTGTAGCTCAAGTGGTAGAGCTAGCCTTGAGAGAAAAATCTAAGAGAGATTACCCTGGCCCTGAGTTCAATTCCCAGTACTGATACAACACACACACACACACACACACATGCACATCAACATAAAAATACACACAGATAGGATTGCAGCAATCCAGGTTTTGGAGAAACAGTTTCTTATCAAATTAAACACATAAGCCAAGGGGAGAGTGGGAGAGTGTTTGCTGTGTGTGCTCAAGGCCCTAGGTTCGATTCCCAGCATTGAAAGGGAAAAACAAACAAACAAAAAAAACAATTATACTTAGTGTTTGGTGTTCACCTATAGTCGTAGGCTGGGGCAGCCATACCAAAATGCTTCACACAGCAAACATTTCTTTTCTCACAGTTATGGAGGCTAAACCCCCATAATCACGACTCCAGCAAATTCCTTTCCTGTGAAGGTTTTATGGCCACCTTCTCACTTGTCCTCATGTGGACTTCCTTCCAATCTCAGAAATCAAGAATTCTGACATCCATTCCTTTTCTCTTTTTTCTTTCTTTTCTTTCTTCTCTCTTTCTTTCCTTACTTTTTCCTTCCTTCCCTTTCTTTCCTTCTTCCTTCCCTTATTTCCTTCTTCCTTCGATTCCTTGCCCTTCTCTTTCCCTTCCCTTTTCTTCTCTTCTCCCTTTCTCGTCTCTTTATTTCCCTCTCTCTCTGGCTTCTTTCTTTCTTTCCTTCAACTCAAAATAATCCTCCCTAGAAGAGTGCTGTGATTTATAAGCATTTCTTACTATACCCAGCTTCCTTCCTCTTCTTACAAAGACATCAGTCTAGGGGCAGAGGATATAGCTCAGTGGTACATCCCTGGTATAACAGGCATAAAGACATGGGTTCAACACTCAATACTGAAGGACATAAAGACACCAGTCCTATCAGATTAGAAAGTTCCATTTTATTTACTTCCTTATTACTTTCATAAAATCCTATCTCCAGTTACAGTTACCTTGGCAATTAAGAAAAGGTCGTAATCGGGCTGGGAAGTTGGCTCAGTGGTAGAGCGCTTGCCTTGCATGCCTGAGGCCCTGGGTTTGATTCCTCAGCACCACATAAGCAAAAAGAAAAAAGC
>NW_012276478.1:0-1355 GCF_000151885.1 Dipodomys ordii
CAGACAGACAGACAGATAGATAGATAGATAGATAGATAGATAGATAGATAGATAGATAGATAGATAGATAGATAGATAGATAGATAGATAGATCACATTTTCCATTCTCTTGAACTATTTATCAAATGAGGGCCATTTGGGCTGATTCCATAGCTTGTCTATGGTGAATAGTGCTATAATAAACAGGGTTATGCTGGTAGCTTTTCTGTTGTCTGGTTTGTAATCTTTTTGGTAAATGCCCAGGAATAGAATTGATGGACCGTTAGATAGTTGTGTGTTTAAATTTTCAGGAACCTCCATACTGATTTCCAAAGTGGTTGAAGAAGTTTGAATTGCCACCAACAGTGTATTACAGTCCACTTTTCAGTGCATCCTCATCAGCATCTGTTATTTCTAGGCCACTGACTAGACAGATTTCTTTTTGTTAATAAGTTTTTTATTGTAAAAATACTGTACAAAGGGGTTACAGTTACATGAGTAAGGTAATGAGTACATTTCCTGTAGAGTATTGTTGCCTCCTCCTTTGTTTTTCCTCTACCATCCCTTCCCACCCACCTCCACAACTACACTCCCCCCCAAAAATTGTAAAGTCTGTTTTATAACATAGTGTTTTGTATGTCTCATTGTTACATTGGGTTAACCCAATGTACCATCTTGTACATTCCATGGCTGCAATGGGTCCACCTGTATCCCTGTTTAAACAATTTGTTTTTTTCCCTTCCCCTCCCCAAATTATATCAACATCAAATAGGGACTGGCTTACTTCACTTAATAGAATTTTTTCCAAGTCTTTCCATTTCCTAACAAATGAGGCAATGTCATTCTTTCTCATGGAGGCATAGAATTCCATTGTGTATATATACCACATTTTCTTGATCCATTCATCTACTGAGGGGCATCTGGGTTGGTTCTATATCTTAGTTTATTGCAGCATTATTTACCCTCTCAAGTTTTAAAGTGCTACCCTAGAGCCAAAAGGCTAAGGGATATCGCCTATGCCCTGAGCTCAAGCCCATAAATATATCCCCTAGAGAAGATTACAAATAACATTAATGTTTGCAAAAATAACCAACTGTATTCATGATTAAAGACATGTAAATGTTTTTGTACCAGTCCTCAAACTTGAACTCAAGGCCTGGAACTCAGCTTTCTGAGTAGCTAGGTTTACAGGCATGGGCCAGCAGCACCCGATTAAAGATATATAATTTTATTTTTTTGGGGGGGGGGTCCAGTTGTGGGGCCTGAACTCTGGGCCTAGGCGCTGTCCCTCAGCTCTTCGGCTCAAGGCTAGCGCTCTACCACTTGAGCCACAGTGCCACTTCCGGCTTTTTTCTTTTTGCTTATGTGGTGCTGAG
>NW_012276479.1:0-3196 GCF_000151885.1 Dipodomys ordii
CTTTTTTCTTTTTGCTTATGTGGTGCTGAGGAATCGAACCCAGGGCCTCATGCATGCAAGGCAAGCGCTCTACCACTGAGCCACCTTCCCAGCCCCTGAACCAAATATTTAAAAGGGTGGTTTGGGCTTGGTTATTCAGCTTATCTGAGTCTTGGTTTATTCACATACAAAATGAAGATCATATACAGATCTCAACTCATAGGCTTAATGGAAGAATTAGGAAACAATCATGCAAAACGCCTTTTCTCAGTGTTTGGCACATACAAGCACTAAGTAAACAACAGCTTTCATTGGCATGACTGTCATTCCCCAATCAGTTTATTGCCTGGTTGAGTAAACCATTAGACTGTGCTTGGTATTCTGTAGAAACAGTCTGAGAGCTTGGGAAACCCCACAGGACAGAGAGAGAGAGCACACAGTTCCAGGTTAGGAAGGATAATATAAGCTTGATCACAATACATTCAGGGCTCAAGAAATATGATATTCTTGGGGTTGAGGTCTAAGTCAGGATAAAAGGATTGAGGGGGGTATGGGGCCTGCTAGTCCATTATTTATACATCTGCTACATTTTTGCAAGTAAGCACAAGGAGTTTCACAGTAGGCAACTCAGTATCTCACAGGCAAAAGAGTTAAAAAATGGACTAAGAGTCAAACTGGTTGGCTTGTGAAAAGTATTTATTTCTGTATTTATTTTGGTGCTGGTACTAGGGTTCATACTCTTACTTGGTTATTGCATTCACAGCTGGTGTTTACTACTTGAGCCATACCTCTGTTTCTGGCTTTTTAGTGGTTAATTGGAGATAAGAATCTCTCAGTTTTGTCTGCCCAGGCTACCTTTGAACCGTGATTCTCAGAACTCAGCCTCCTGAGTAGTTCAGATTACACATGTGAGCCACTGGCACCCACTACCAGCTTGGATTTTTTATCTCTGCTGCTTTGAGATGTTTAACCTTAGGCAGTATGGTTCATCTATGCCTCGATTTCGTTCTCCATGCAATAGGTGCTAACTTGCCACACATGTTGTGAAAACTATGTGAGTTAGTAACTGTAAAGTTTTTGGAAGAGTTCCTGACAAAAATAAGTGAATGGCACATACATTTTTAAATGAGCACACCTGGATTCAAGGAAGGCTCAACAGTCAATCATGGGACATTCACAGGATAGGAAATCTTCAAGCCAGAATTCAATATTTTGACCAGATATATAACTTTGATTTAATAAAAATCCTTACCAAAAGCAAAAAACAAAAAACCAGGAAGGCTCAAGTATAAAGCACCTGCTAGTAAGCACAACTGTAGTACTGAAAACAGAAAAGGAAGGTTCCAGCAGCATTCATTTGCCTGTTGCTAGCATCCTGTTCCCCAAATGTCACCATGCATTTGAACTCTAACAGCAAGATGGAATGATGCCAGAGACTGGTTCAAAATCCCACAGGCTCATAGTGATATATGGATATCTACCACCTTCATTAACCCTCTGATCCAATAGGAAAGTGGCAAGGAGTAGTTCTAATATTGGACAAAGTTGGAAAAGCAGTGGAATCCATTGTTGAACTAGAATTCCCTATAGGCCCCTCGTCACACAAATGTGAAAACCACATTTAAAAAATAATAATAAAGGAAACTCAGAATGTTCAGGATGGAGGATTTGTCTCCAAGATGTATGCCCTCTTATTACAGGTGAGATCACTGGTACCCACAGAGATCAGGAAGCAACTATAAATGATCAAATCCATATTTCTCTAATCTCTTTAGATTCCATAGCAAGTTGCAGTTTAGAACAAAACAACGGACTCTTCTCATTGGAACATTTGCTGTTTGGATTCTTTGCAGATTGGCATGCCTTCCGAGAGTTCAAGCCAAATGCCACTTTGTGAGTTGTGATGTGCTGTTTGCCTTGGCCATTCCAATGCAAATTAAGTGTCTTGGTCATACTATCTTGGTCTTATTCTTCTCCCAGATTTGCATTCCTAATATATTCAAGTGCCTTATACTTCAAGGGCATCTTGGGGGTAAAACCACATAGGAAGTATTGCCCTTTCATGGTTCGGTTTTCTCAATAGCAATTTAGTTACTATGGCAAGTTTTTCCCCAAAGTAGCATTTTTGTCCCAACTGTGAACCTTAAGTCCTTGAGGACTGGATCTGAAGGGGAAACAAAGGAGGAGGCAACAATGCTTGATACGAAATGTACTCATTACCTTGCCCATAAATTGTAACCCCTCTGTATGGTATTTTCACAATAATAATAATAATCAAAGTAGCATGGATCACAGTGTAGGAGTAGAGTATAAAGAAAGAAGAGATAGAATTTAGAAGTACAAAGAAAATGGGCACAGAATCCCACCCTACCTTCATTGTACATGTAACAAAAGGTCAGGTCCAGAGAATACAAATCACAAAGCTAGTTAGGACAAGAACAAGAATGAGAAACCAGGTCTCCTGACTCTGGGTCCAGAGTTCCTTCCCCTGAACAAGTTTCAGTTTATGTGAAATTTCTTTGGCAAAAAAATACATGGTTTGAAGCAGAAGTGAGTCATACTATCCCAGGGTACATCATTAGGACTTATTTTAACTGGAATGTACAGTTCCTCTGTGTTAAACATGTTGATTTCCTTTCACAGACAGAAAAATGCTACAATTTCTGTTAAAACTGTTCCGTGAATTCTGGGCAATAGAAGCGAATGCTGCTTGGCAAGGCTAATAATAGGAGAAATGGGACTTCAACCCTCTCTATGCACTAACCCAGAAGTCCCTAGATGTATTTATTCAGCACTTCACCCGTTACCATTTGATAATGTTTGATTGTATTCAATTAAGAGTAGGCGTCTTTGTATGCACATGCACATACCTGTGTGTGTGTGTGTGTGTGTGTGTGTGTGTGTGTGTGTGTGTATTCTAGTACTGGTCCTGAACTCAGGGCCTTGAATCCTTGCATGGCTCCTCTTTTTGCTCAAAGCTGGCACTCTATTACTTGAGCCACACCTCCACATCCATCTTTTTAGTCTGGAGATAAGAGTCTTATGGATGGGCTGGGAACGTGGCTTAGTGGTAGCGCGCTTGCCTTGCATGCATGCGGCCCTGGGTTCAATTCCTCAGCACAACATAAGCAGAAAAAAAAGCCGGAAGTGGTGCTGTGGCTCAAGTGGTAGAGCGCTAGCCTTGAGCTGAAGAGCTGAGGGACAGCGCCCAGGCCCA
>NW_012276480.1:0-1170 GCF_000151885.1 Dipodomys ordii
TTTTTTCTTTTTGCTTATGTGGTGCTGAGGAACCGAACCCAGGGCCTCATGCATGCAAAGCAAGCACTCTACCACTGAGCCACCTTCCCAGCCCGCCTATTGCTATTTTAAATACAGTTACTGGAGACCAAGCAAAAGCCTCTTAAAGTTCTTTATCTACTTTCTCTTCCTTTTAAAAAAATCACAGCACAGTAACATCATATGGAATGTGACATCCCTGAAAAATCTCAATTCCAGTCTTTGACCACACTCAAAATGTTACCTGCATGATGTGCCAGAATATCTTCCTTTTATTAAAAATAAAACAACCAAAAAACATAGGTCCTATGGTTTCCCTTATTTGCAATAACTAGTATATGTCTGGGACAAGTAGAAACGGTCAGATAAATTGAACCCCAAGATAAGGATTCAAATGCTTTTTCTTGTGATTGTTTCTAACATATTTTATAAGATGATTTCTTTGTTGCTTTGTATGTCCCTCCCCCATGGTATAACCCCTGTTTTCACTGTATTTGATGTTGGTATAATCTGTGGAGGGGAAGGGTAAAAACAAATTGTTTAAATAGGGATACAGGTGGACTCATTGCACAATGAGATGCACAAGTTGTTATGTCAAAAAATGAACTTTACAACTTTGTGGGGGTGGGTAAGAGAGGGATGCAGGGAAGATGGGAAGGGGAAACAAAGGAGGAGGCAACAATGCTTGATAAGAAATGTACTCATTATCTTGCCCATGTAATTGTAACCCCTTTGTATGGTATTTTCACAATAAAAAATAAAACTAAAACAAATATTTGGTGCCCAAAGCATTAAAATCTAAACTTGTATACAAATATAAATTTAGGAATGTTTTAAAACAAGGCAGACTCTACAGAGAGTAAAATATATAAATTTTAAATTTAAATTAGAGCTGATTGAATTTATATGTATGTATGGATATATATATATATATATATATATATATATACCTGTAATCATCTTGGTAAAAGAAGCTTTTCCTCTGCCCTTTTTAATGTCAGTCCTGACAGAAAGTTCATTATTCTGACATTTTTCACCATAGACTAATTTTTTTAAAGATTTTTTTATTGTGAAAATACTGTACAGAGGGGTTACAATTACATGGGCAAGATAATGAGTACATTTCTTATCAAGCATTGTAGCCTCCTCCTT
>NW_012276481.1:0-3115 GCF_000151885.1 Dipodomys ordii
TCTGTGTGTGTGTGTGTGTGTGTGTGTGTGTATGTGTGTGTGCGTGTGTGTGTATGTGGTACTTCTGCTAAAATGTGAGCCTCAGCCGATCGGGTGGACGGATGGAGGGGACAGTGGTCTGTGTCCCTGTGGGGTCGGGAAGCAGAGCGAGGGTTTGCGGACTCCTGTCTGGAATGAACCTGGAGAAAGAAATAGAAAAAGGATTTGCCTTTGGTTGTCTAATTGGGTTAGCTCGAAGAAGCTGGCTTTTATGGGAGTCAGAAGGAAATCTGGGCTCGTCCACGGAGAACTTCCAGCTCGCAGCCCAGCAGGGCCTGGACCCACTGCCTTTCTGCAGGGAGCGGTGGCCCTGGCTCTCTGCGTGGTCGCAAGATGCGGCAGACAGAGCAGCAGCTCCCTCCCTGCGTTAGCAGAGACCTGGGTGTTTCAGTCCCCCAGGCGGTCAATTAACAGGAAACTCTCTCTGTGGTTTGGCGACTCTACTCTGCTCCTCTTTTCTTTTCCTCCGGCAGGCCTGGGGGTTGGGCCCGGGGCCTTGCTAGGCGGGCACTCTACCACTAGACAGTGGATCTGCAGCCTCTCGGGCATTGGTTCATCTTGAGGCAGGGTCTGGATTTGTGCCCACACTGGCCGCCTCCTTCAACCTTCCCGGTGTCAGGGGGTAGACAGGACTCTCCCATTTTTACTTCCCTTCCATGTCATTTTATTTATAAGTAAGACAGGTATGCTTAAATATCAGCTTTGTCTCCAGACACTCGAAGTTTCCGACAAGACATTACAATACAAGGTAGGGTTTTAAAAAAAAATGTTTCAATGGGTTTTATCATTGTCATTCATCCTCTTATAGTAAATATAGATTCCGCACAGACACGTTTAATGCATCATAAAATAAATGAAGTTATAATCACTGCCTTAGACTCTCATCTTTTCTACCAAGGCATCCGCTTGTATCTTAGTGTTTTTCTTTCCCACTTAACCATGGCTGACATCAATAATATTTTTATGGCTTAGCTCATATTGATCCTTTTTTAGGGTAAAAATAGCTTATAAAAATGTTTATTTGTCAGTAAAGCCACCTCACCCAACCTTGTGCTCCACTGTGAATTTTATGTACAATCATTTCTGTCACTCTAATCAGATTAAAATGGATTATTTAAATCATGGGCGTGATTGATGGATGCCAGATTTACCATCGGGTCTTGCACTGTGACTTAAAAATCCTCACAGGGTGGATTTCTACTCATCATGCCCAGGCTTCCCTGCAGGTCTCTGAAACCCTTGTTGACACTCAATCACAGTTAACGTTTCCCTCGCTCAAGGGTGCGTCCCCCATTTCCTTAAAGTCGCCCCTCAGTTTACGCCTCAGTGCACGGCTGTCGGAGCTGGCTGCCCGCCATGACTCAGGGCCCGGGACGGTGGTGGGTTACGAACGCTTCCTTGGTGATCACACACCGCACGTCAGGAAGACACTTACCTGCCCACAGTGCAGGGTCCCGTGAGCTGAAACGCGGGCGTGGGTGTGACTCGGGGGGGACACCCCGAGGGGTGGGGGGGACTGGCTTCCGGGGTATCTGTGGTAATGGCCCTGGGGCAGTTATGTCAGCAGTAGGGGTTGGTTCTGAGGCTTGGACTTGGGGCCTTGTGCTCTTGCTCATGGCGGGTGCTCTACCACTTGAGCCACACCTCCTGATTGATTGGGTTCATTGGATATCAAGTGGAGTTGACAGGCTTTTCTGTTGGTGGGGGGGGAGCTCCGAACCCAGATTCTCCAGGTCTCGGCCTCCTGTGTTGGTGGGATTAGGTGTGTGTGTTGCTAGTTTCTGACTGTTTTTGGTTTGAGTAAGACTTATGGTCCTTTTCCGGCAGACGAGAAGACTTGAATAAGTAAATGTCTGTGTATTTTTCTCCCAAGCATTTTGAGTCTTTTTTTTTCCCCCTCCTATAAAATCTCATTCAGAAAAAAAAAAGCTGGTTGCCATCTACGGCTGGAAGTTATGCTAATCATTCCAATGTAAGTAAATACTGGTATTCTGATTTCATTTTAATACTTAAAATAATCATAGCACTTGAAAGGAGAAAAAAATCAATGAGAAAAGTTAAAAAAAAAGAAAAGAAACAACCGACTTCCCTACATCTCCGTGTCTCAGCAGCTCTGCATCTCTGAAGGTCACCACCGTTGGTATCTGGGGGCCCACGCGTTCATGCGTGTGACACGCAGACAGGCCCTGGTGCTCACCGCCCAGCCCTGGGCTCAGAGCCCGCACAGGGCACTTTGAAGAGCAGCCTTGGGGTCGGTCACTTTTCTCCAGTTAAGCCACGGATGTCACAGTGAGATCCCTCACCCAGCGATGTCTCTCCTCCTCCTCTCCTCTTTCCTGTCCCCGCCCAGAACTGGCGGGAAGAGGAGACGGATGGCCGGGCTGGTGTGTATTGCTGAGGGTACACACCAGCCACACTCGTATTTGTCTCTACCACACAGTTGTCTGTGAGAACATGACACCAGCACATCTAATTCTGTTAAAAAGTCAGTCGGAAAGAAAGAACGCCGTTGGGTCAGGCGGCAATGTTTTCTTCTCCCTCTGTGTGTCTAAATCTTCCCTACACCTGCTCTTCAAACCCCCCCCCCCCAAGTCAAAGGGGGTTGGTTAACTTTAGATTGGACTGGGGGGAGAAGGGAATTTTGTTTTAGGTTTTTATTAAACCATCCGATTGGCTATATTATGTTTCCCGTCAAAGATTATGGTTGTCTTAAGAGTAAACACGAGTGAATAGCCGAATGTGTATACAAATATACGTATGTGTATACATTTATATATATGTATTTACATTTACATACTTACGGGTTGAGGTGATAGGTGGAGACACAAACTTCTTTGATAATTCAAGCAAAACTTACAACCAAACGAAATTTATACCCTTAAAATACCTTCTTCTAACAGTAATTCCTCGACACCAGCATGTGTGTGTGTGTGTGTGTATGTGTGTGTGTGTGTGTGTGTGTGTGTGTCTGTGTCTGTGTGTCTGTTTGGTCTCTGTGTGTGTGTGTGTGTGTGTGTGTGTGTATGTGTGTGTGCGTGTGTGTGTATGTGGTACTTCTGCTAAAATGTGAGCCTCA
>NW_012276482.1:0-3743 GCF_000151885.1 Dipodomys ordii
TCTCTCTCTCTCTCTCACACACACACACACACACACACATAAATAGAGTGAAAACCTGAATGGTTATTTGTCAAAAAGAAACCTGGAGCCAAAGCCAAGCACCTGTAATACTAGCTACTCTGGAAACTATGATACAAAGATTGTGGTTCAAAGCCAGCTTGGCCAGGAAAGCCTGTAAGACTCTAATCTTGAATTAACCACCAAAAAGCCAGAAGCAGAGCTGTGGCTTAAGTGGTAGAGCCCTAGTCTTGAGCACTAAAGCTCAAGGACAATGCTCAGGCCCTGAGTTCAAGCCCCAAGACTCTCTCTCTCTCTCTCTCTCTCTCTCTCTCTCTCTCTCTCTCTCTCCTCTCTCTCTCTCTATCTCTCTAGTGTTCATGACATTTTTATTTGGAGTATCTAAAACTAAAAACATGTAAATAATCAATGGGAAAACAGACAAATATACTATGCTATATTCATATAAAGGCCTCATAACAATAAAAGATAGTTAACCATATGTTAATATGGAAGAATGTTACATTGCTTTTAAGTAAAAATACTCAAATGTTTGTAAAGGTCAGTCACATAGCCTGCTGAAAACCAGTAACAATATATTGTATATTTCAAAATCACTAAAAGAAGATAGTAAATGTTTGTCTTACAAAAACAAGATGTATGTGAGGTGATGGATATGTTCATTAGCTTAATATAACTATTCTACAATATGTACAGACATCATAATATTATGTTATAAACCATATGTGTATATAATTTGTTGATTAAAAATTAAATTAGAAGTCCAAATGTGCATCCTATCTAATAACATTTACACAAATTACAATAACAGACAGAAGTTTAGCTATATTTAGAGACTATAGCTCTAAGTGGTTCCTTTTGGGGACATTGACTGGAGCAGAACAAGAAGGAGAACTCTGGGACACTGAAATTATTTTCTTTTGATGTAGTTAATTGTTATATAGGTTCAAATTATACACTTTAACTTTTCAAATACTATTGGAGCTAAAATATGCATAACATTTTTGGAAAAGAAAAACAAATATAAGGCCAAACAAAAAGTATATACAATTTATACAAACCAAACATGTCAATGTAAGGACTCAAAAAGATCGAAGGGAAAATGATAGAATAAAGTTATTTTAGACACATATTAACTACAAATGCTAATATTTCTGTGTTAGTATTAGAAGAATATAGTCAGGTTAACAGAAGGAAATTGAGTCACAATATATAGAACAAAATATTTTCTTTCTCTTTGGGGAGTGTAGGAGGTGTCAACTTTTCCTATTTTTTATTTTGTTTTGACTAAGTTCATTGAACAGTATGAAGTTTATACCTAAATGGGAGGCAGACAATATGAGTCACGTTGGTATTTAGTATGAAACAGAACCAATTAAGAAAAGGAGAAACGGCGATTTTAGTTTCTCATCTTGTTAATTAAATGTATGTCTCTTCTAGCAGCTTTTATTACAATGTCTTCATATCCATAATCATTAAAAAAACAAATATGCAAACTGGTTGCACCAGAGTTTAGTGGGACTTCCTGAAACCAGAAAGCTCAAAACCAATAAAAAAGCCTTATTACATATTTTGATTCTGAAAATAATTACTTGAAGAAATATTTCCAGCTAGGAGTTGAGAGAATTGCTCTCCCTTGAAAATAAAAGTTGTGAATACCCCATAGAGGAGGCAATTGAAATGTAATGAGGTGAAAATAGAGTATGCTCTCACTTTTGTGTCACCGGAAGAAAAATTCCCTTTATAGGAAATTAATTCACACCTTCATTTGCTTCAGAATAGATTTAGAATGGGGACATGGGTAAGCTATAAGGAGGAAATTTTATTTCATCACTCACTTTTAACCTCCTATTTTGTATTTTTTTCAGCTCCAGTGGTTTAAGTAGTATTTGATACATGAAAATTATATAATGCTATCCCCAGGATCTTAAAGTCTAGTCAATTTTTTAAAGTACATTAAATGAGAGGCAGACCATAGCAGTTCCTTTTTTGTTGGCAATACTGGAGTTTAAACTCAAGGCCTTGTACTTGCTAAGCATCTGAGTAACACCTCCAACCCAACAGTGATATTTCTAAATTAAATGTTATTGTGTATCCTTAATATATAGAACATGTTATAAGAGGCATATAAATGTGTGTGGACATACACATATACACTACAGTGAATCAAATTAAAATGGCCATAATCTCACATGGTACCTACTTTTTCTCCTGGGTTAAGTATACCTATAATCTACTCATTTATCAAAATTCTCTAATTCAACAAACTAAAGTCAACATTACATTAAATTTCTAGGCTTGTTTATCCCACATATCATCTACTGTATGTTTTCTGACCCTACTTCTACTCAGTATATACATCTTTCTGTAAATTTGACCTTTATAAAGATTCCATTTAAATGTTAGGTCATACAATATTGTCCATTTTGGGGCTAAGCTGATTCCTCTAGGAATAATGACCTCCAGGATCATTCATATCAGGTAAATAGCACAATATATTTATATGTACCAGTACTAGAGTTTAAACTCATGGCTAAGGCACTCTCCTTTAGCTTTTTGCGCTTATGTCTGATGCTAACACTTAAGCTACAGCTTCACTTTTGGTTTTTTGGTAGTTAATTGGAAGTAAGTCTCATGGACTTTCCTGCCAAGACTAGCTTCAAATCATATTCTTCAGATCTCCACCTCCTGAATAACTAATATTACAGCTGTGAGCCACCAGTTCCTTGATCAGAATCTTTTTTTAAGGCTATGGGCTATTGCATTTTATATATGCACCATAGTTTATGCATTTACCCATTGATGGACACATATGCTTCCATTACTTGGTTATTGTTATAATGCTGCTATGCACCAAAGGGTAGTACCTCATAAAGCTATTTATACTCCTATGTTCACTACAGTATTATTTTTACTAATATATTTTTTAGGAATGTACACAAGCAAAGTTGAGGCAGAGTTAAAAATTTCATAGAGCACTTGCCTACTATGTACAAGACTGGGTTAAAGCTGAGCAACAAACACATACACACACACACACACACACACACACACACACACACACACACAGGTATGTAATATTAGGCCAAGCTGAGAAAATAAATATTGCATGTTTTCACTTCTATGCAGAACCTAGTCCTTAAAAAATATGACCTGATTTTTAAAAGGGAACTGTATGCAGGGAGAAGATAAGACCAGCAGGAGGTGGGTGGGAAGGAAAATGAGAGGGTAAGGGGAATAAATACAATAGAAGTAAATTATGTATATGTATAAGAATAGCAAAATGTATCCCACTAAATTTTTTTCTTTGTTTTTGTTGGTCATGGGGCTTAAACTCTGGGCCTGGGCACTGTCCCTCAGCTCTTCAGCTCAAGGAGAGTGTTCTACCACTTGAGCACTTCCAGTTTTCTGGTGGTTTATTAGAGATAAGAGTCTCAGGTACTTTTCTGCCCAGCCTGGCTTTGAACCACAATCCTTAGATCTCAGCCTCCTGAGTAGCTAGGATTACAGGTGTGAGCAACTGGTGCCCGGCTCCACTAAGTTTTTTAATAGAAGTGGGGGAGAAAGGATATTAAGAAATGGTAATATAGAGCTGGGAAGGTGGCTTAGTGGTAGAGCGCTTGCTTTGCATGCTCAAGGCCCTGGGTTCGATTCCTCAGCACCACATAAGCAAAAAGAAAAAAGCCGGAAGTGGCGCTGTGGCTCAAGTGGTAGAGCGCTAGCCT
>NW_012276483.1:0-2220 GCF_000151885.1 Dipodomys ordii
CCAGTAAACCACCAGAAAACGGGAAGTGGCGCTGTAGCTCAAGTGGTAGAGCGCTCGCCTTGAGCTGAAGAGCTGAGGGATAGTGCCCAGGCCCAGAGTTCAAGCCCCACGACCGACAAAAAAGAAAAGAAAAATAAAACTTAGATATTTTTATGTTTTTAAGTGTTGCTAAAGATTACGTGCGGCTCATGAAATATGGTGATTCTCTATACCGCTGCAAGCAACTGAAGCGTGCTGCCCTGGGGCGAATGTGCACTATTATCAAGAGACAGAAACAGAGTTTGGAATATTTGGAACAAGGTACTTGTGAGGTTGATTTTATTTTAGATATGATCAAATTATTTTTCCTAGCCTAACTCATCAGAAATTCTAATAGGCTAATTGTTGTTGAAAATAATCATTGAAATATTGTTTAGAAAATGTGTGACATTTAGTATTGAATAGGTAAGGCACAGACATGAATCTTGGGGAAACATTGATAAAAATACAAAAATAAAATGGTTTGCTAGTTTACCTATTGACATTTTTATATGAATTTTTAAGAGGACAATTTCTGAATTGTAAAAAATTTCACACCTTCTCAAATGTGTCATTTTTACTTGTTCATTTTTGCCCCTCCCCCTTTTCATTGTTTCTTAAGAAAGATTTATGGTGTGTGAGTACATGTGTTTGCCTATAGATGAGCTAGTTAATGGTAATAGCCGGTGTTGTCGCACTAAGGCCTAGGGTGTGTTTGCTTCAAAATACATGGTCATCCAAATAATCTTAACATGACAAGAGTCATCTGAGAATCTTATTAGCCCTGTGGTTTTGGCCTCACCACTGACTTCTGGAACCAAAATATCTATGGCAGGTAAAAATAGGCTTGTGGTATAGCCACATTCAGGAAATACTATTGTATGTACAAGTATATGCTATAGTCTTCTGTTATTGTTCCCTTTTTCATTCATATATATTTATTCAACACTTTTGCATTATAAAAACTGGAGTGCGATTATATGTAACCATAAATCTGGAGCATAACTAAATTGGAAAAAATCAAGCAAATTACGAGTTTTAATTTTTGAATTTAAACATTTTCATAGTACGCCAGCATTTATCCCGCTTGCCAACGATTGATCCAAATACAAGGACTCTGCTTTTGTGTGGGTACCCAAATGTTGGGAAGTCCAGCTTCATCAATAAGGTAGGTCTGCCTTTATTATATATTGATTATCTTAAATCAGAATATTCTTACTTTGAGATAAGGGAGTATGGGTTACAGTGTTGTCTGGCTAACTAGTAAATCACCCTAGTCTTCTGGAGGATTTGATAACTGAGCACCTATGTTCTCAGGAATATTTAACTTGTCTAAAGCTAGATTTAACATGCTGTTACAGAAGCCTTTGTTTTTTTCTTCCTTTTTTTTTATCCCCTTCCCTCCTTATATCTTATCTATCTATCTAATCATATGGTACTATAGGCATTGAACCTACAGCTTTACACATGCTAGATAAGTAAATGCTCTACCACTAAGCTATTGTTATCTCAAAGCTAGCCTTGAGCTTATGATCCTCCTGCTTCACCCTTTCCATAGTTGGGACTATCACTGCATATACCGTCATGCTTAGCAAAAATCATTCTTGATAATATAGTAATATTATATTGATAATATTGATAATAATACCAGTTAACATTAAGAGGAAATAATATGTGAAATTTCCATCATCAACTATCATTTTGTTTCAAGGTTACGAGAGCAGATGTGGATGTTCAGCCTTATGCATTTACCACCAAGTCTCTGTTTGTTGGGCACATGGATTATAAGTATCTTCGTTGGCAGGTAAGAGTCTTATCTTTAAACCTAGAACAAGTTTCTTTTCTCGGTTTCTGTTTCATGAAATTTGATGAGAGTTTCTATTTGATGAAATTTGATGATTTCTAAAAGAGTACAATGAATATCAACCATATAATGCTCCTTAGTAAAGTGTCAGGCAGCATCCCTAAGGGGGGAGTCTGAATAGTGGGGAAAATAGATTCTCTGGCATTACCACAAACATGAAATTCATGTACCACCATAAGGAAAACTCACCTGAGCTTTGTGAATGGCTGAGGACAGTTTGAAATAATAAGGAGGGGCTGGGAAGGTGACTCAATGGTAGAGCGCTTGCTTTGCATGCATGAGGCCCTGGGTTCAATTCCTCAGCACCACATAAGCAAAAAGAAAAAAGCCAGAAGTGG
>NW_012276484.1:0-2311 GCF_000151885.1 Dipodomys ordii
CTTGAGCTGAAGAGCTGAGGGACAGCGCCCAGGCCCAGAGTTCAGGCCCCATGACCGGACCCAAAAAAACAAACAAAGATTCTCATGGGATCTTTTCTTCCCACACTGTCTGAACTACAATCCTCAGATCTCAGCCTCCTGAGTAGCTAGGATTACAGGCATGAGCCATCAGCACCCAGCAGGAAGATTCTTTAGAAAAACATCAGTGAGGTAATAAAACAGCCACTCAGCACTAAGACTATAAGGTGGAAGTTAATACCATCCATTGTGGAGGTTAGCTTTTGTATTTTTAGGTTTTAGAATTGCCAAAAACCATTCGGAGGTAAGTTTCATTAGTGTGGATAAACCCTACTTTGGATGAAAACCTTATTTCTTCTGATATTGATAAATTTCTTATAAAAGGAAATCTCAAGGAAGAGATCTAACTCTGTTTGGAAAGGAAGTTACCAAGAGCTTCTTGATCTGATTGCCCCAGCTGCCAAAAGCCCAGGCTGGCACTCTAGGCTACATAGTTCTTCAAAAGGGGATTTTTCTCTTCTACTCTGCAGTTACCCCACAGCTACAACTGGACAATGTCAGAGGAAGCGGCAAAACACACAACTATGAAACCACACAACTTCCAGAGATGAATGTAAACATCTCCTGATCTCTCCCCCTCATTCAGCCTTCCTACTCTCTACCTGAAGATACCACAAAAGTGAGACTCTCAGGGTGGTCTGAAACATAGCCACGATTTTCTCAGCTACGGTACTATATCACAAGTCTGAAAGCAAGGTGAAGGAGTTAAGTATAAAGGTACAGCTTCAGGTCTATTGATGTCAATGCCTGCAATGCCTTTATCCTCAGAAATCAGGGCAAATGGGATCCAAACCCCCAGGAACCAGGCTTTACGGCTGGGTGTGGCAGTCAGTCAGGCCCAGGCCAAGGCTTGAATCCAAGGCTGACTGTATGTTCTCTGTGCTTGTTTAACTTCTGCAGTTTAGATTTGTGGACATGGCAAGGGAAATGACTCTCACACCAATCACCTCCAATGGAAGGGGCTGGAATAAGCCAACTCACACACAGGTGTGAACACCTGGGAATGCTGAGTCACAAAGGCTGTCTGTCACTGAGAGGAACAAGACGTGTTTACCTTGTTCTTCTGAAGAATTCAGGTTAACAATACACTTAATGCACTTGTTAAAAACATACCTGTAGGAGCCTGTGGCCACTCGAATGCCATCAATCAATGTGAACTTTTCATGAACTTTCCCAATAATTTTGGTTCCCGACCTTGCATAGTAGATGTTTCCTGTAATAGTCCGCACTGTCATCAGCTATTGGCCGGGAAATGGAAGAAAAAAGAAAAATCAATGAAGAAGTCAATGATTTCCATTCAGTGAACAAATGAGTAAGACCAAAAGGCTTAGCTTACAATTCCCAAACAAACTTGCTGGTGCTATGTGGCTTAAGAGTCACCATTTACAAGCAACACACTCAGCAGACTAGCCTAGTATTCCCTAAGTGATGTCACTCTACCTATAGTCTTCTCTATGTCAGTTTCCTATGTTTATTGTTGAGGCTACTAATTAGCGTGTGTGTGTGTGTGTGTGTGTGTGTGTGTGTGTGTGTGTGTACCCTGTGGCAGAATAGTTGTCTGGATGTGCATGGCACAACACACACACACACACACACACACACACACACATGCACATGCACATCACAGCAATGCCAATGTCCACCTGACATTATTGGATTATCAATTACATAAGATAGATACACTGGGGAAAACAGATGAAGGGCCCATGGAACTTCTCTGTACTACCTGTGCAACTGTGTGAACCTAATATTATTTTAAAATAAGTTAAAAATGAAACACTATGGTTAAACAGAATGTCACTTCTGTGGAATTCTTATTAAAATGCATATGAATTGAACCAGGAGGAAAGATCAGACAAGTCTAAATTCTACACAACACTGCTTACTATTCTTCAACATCATCACACCATGAAAGACAAGAGGCAGTGCTCCAGAATGAAGGAGCTAAGAATACCTGACAAGTAAATGTAAGGTGTAGCTATGGACTGGACCCTGGACTAGAAAAGAGGCACTAATGGAATAACTAGTGAGATATAAGGTCTGAAGATGAGATATTATAGTACTAAGATTCAAAAGATGTTAATATATGGGAACTCTGGATTCAGGTACTCCTAATATTACCTCTGTAACTATTTCATTTATTTATTTATTTATTTTGGGTCCGGTCGTGGGGCCTGAACTCTGGGCCTGGGCACTGTCCCTCAGCTCTTCAGCTCAAGGCTAGAGCTCTACC
>NW_012276485.1:0-1258 GCF_000151885.1 Dipodomys ordii
ATAAGCAAAAAGAAAAAAGCCAGAAGTGGCACTGTGGCTCAAGTGGTAGAGCGCTAGCCTTGAGCTGAAGAGCTGAGGGACAGCGCCCAGGCCCAGAATTCAGGCCCCACGACCAGACCCCCCCCCCAAAAAAAAGAACATGGCTGACGTTGGTTATATTCAGAGCTTTTGCCTCACAAACCTTAATGCTCTTTAAGCCAAAAAGTCCTGATTCCAGAACTTGTGTTCAATTGCATCATTTTATCTTCTTGAAAGGGGGAAGTTTGGATCTTTACTAATTGCTGATGTTGGGCTGGGAAGGTGGCTCAGTGGTAGAGTGCTTGCCTTGCATGCATGAGGCCATGGGTTCGATTACTCAGCACCACATAAGCAGAAAAAGCCAGAAGTGGCGCTGTAGCTCAAGTGGTAGAGCGCTAGCCTTGAGCTGAAGAGCTGAGGGACAGTGCCCAGGCCCAGAGTTCAGGCCCCACAACTGGCAAAAAAACAAAAAACTACTTGCTGACGTATGCCAACTCTGGGCTTCCCAAAGTTCTCAACTTTGGTTCAGAACTTTTGTGAACACTAGTTCTATTCACTAGAGTATAGGTTTCTAGGCAGTTATCCAAAATGCACCATTCATCAGCTGAGGTGGCATAAGCTATTCTATCTACTTGGGAGGTGGAGATACAAGGATAGCAGTTTAAGGCCACACCAGGCAGAAGTACAGTGGCTTTGTTCATTATGCATGCCTGTCATCCATCACCAGTGACAGGGGAAAACATAAATATGATTGCAGTCCAGGCTGTGGTCTGACTCCTGAAATCTTATGTCATTTTTGGGTAGGTATTTAAAATAAAACTTTTTAAAAGTTTTTTTTTTTTTTGGTCCAGTCGTGAGCCTGAACTCTGGGCCTGGGCGCTGTCCCTCAGCTCTTCAGCTCAACGCTAGTGCTCTACCACTTGAGCCACAGTGCCACTTCCGGCTTTTTTTTCTGCTTATGTGGTGCTGAGAAATCAAACCCAGGGCCTCATGCATGCAAGGCAAGCACTCTACCACTGAGCCACTTTCCCAGCCCTTAAAAAGTCGTTAAAAAAGTAATCTCTTCCTTCCTCAAAGCCATCTCTATTCTCTCTCCTCCAGTTCCCCAGAGGTTAACCATTGAATATTTGCTGTATATCCTTCCAGACTTCATTCCATATTCATTAAGATACACATATATGGGTTATATATCTTTACAAAACATGGTATTTGGTTTTATGAGACTAATTTTTTTTTTTTT
>NW_012276486.1:0-1474 GCF_000151885.1 Dipodomys ordii
GTGCTGTGGCTCAAGTGGTAGAGTGCTAGCCTTGAGCTGAAGAGCTGAGGGACAGCGCCCAGGCCCAGAGTTCAGGCCCCACGACCAGAAAAAAAAAGAAAAAAAAATACATGTACTTGTTTTGCCTAACGGTAGGAATTCTCTTTCCTCTGTCCACCTGCCAACCCCCTTCACCCTTGGCTACTTTCCTCTTCCTTCAGGGCCCCAATTCTTCCCACTTCTCTCAGGTCCCTCCTATGTTCCTTAGCACTCCCTACATGATGTTCAGACTGTCCCTGCTTATTTACCTTTCCTAGATTTTCAGTACTGTAAAGGCTGGAACCTTGGCAATTATAATAATCTTCATATCTCCAGGGCCTCTCACTTAATGCATTTTTATTGAATAAATGGATCTAAAGTAGGTATTTGGCATTCAATACTCACTTTCCTTTCTTAGGGGATGAATGTGTCTGAATAGTCATGCAATTAAGAGATTCAGTGTAACAGCCACTCTCACCATGAGAATGAATGCAAAGAGAATTCTTCTCTAGGCATCTTAATGTTTTTTGTTTTTTTTTTGTCAGTCATGGGTCTTGAACTCTGGACTTGGATGCTGTCCTTGAGCTCTTCAGCTCAAGGCTAGCGCTCTACCACTTGAGTCACAGCACCACTCCCAGTTTCCTGATGGTTAATTGGAGATAAGGGTCTCAGGGATTTTCCTGCTTGGGCTGGATTTGAACTGTGATGCTCAGATCTCAGCCTCCTGAGTAGCTAGGAATACAAGCATGAGCCATCGGTGCCTGGCTTGGGTTTTTTTTGTAATCACTAATTTTAACAAAGCAAACTGTGATGTCCAAATAGAGAACATCACCTCTTGTTTTTCAGTTTAAGTTGCTAACAGGCCTTTTTTCAGATTTACCCCAGAGCCTCAAGGACAGAGAAAGTTTTCTCATAAATGCCAATAAAGATTCTTACAACTCTTTATTCAGAAATGAAGATCTCCTTTCCTCTGTCCCCTTATCTCAAGGTTGCTAGAAAATTAAAAATTGCTCTTCAGCATATGAATGGTCCATTTCTAGTCTGTTCAAATATTCAATGAACATTAAGTTGCAAATTGACTTACATGATACACATCTTCTTACTTTCCATAATCCCCTCGGGCTTTAGAAAAGATCAAATGTTTGTCTGTGTGGTTTTTTTTTTATTGCCTTCCTGTTTTTAATCTAATTCAGAGTAAAATACATATGTAGCATACAATGTTTATGTTGTAAAATATCACAGATATGGGCAGTATAGAATTTGGATAAGGAGCCGGGCGCTGGTGGCTCACACCTGTAATCCTAGCTACTCAGGAGGCTGAGATCTGAGGATCGCGGTTCAAAGCCAGCCCGGCCAGAAAGACTGTGAGACTCCTATCTCCAATAAACCACCAGAAAACCGGAAGTGGCGCTGTAGCTCAAGTGGTAGAGCGCTGGCCTTGAGCTGAAGAGCTCAG
>NW_012276487.1:0-2987 GCF_000151885.1 Dipodomys ordii
ACCACTTCTGGTTTTCTGGCAGTTTACTGGAGATAAGAGTCTCACAGAATTTCCTGTCCGGGCTGGTTTTGAACCATGATCCTCAGACCTCAGCTTCCTGAGTAGCTAGGATTACAGGTGTGAGCCACCAGTGCCTAGCAAGATCTTCCTTTTCTAGCCTCTGGACTCTTCCTTCTGAATTCCCTAGCTCTCTGGACAAACACATGACCCAAGAGTCGGCATCCCAGCTTTGCGGCTCTGATTTTGATCCTAGCTTACAACCTGCTCATTTTGCCTAGCCAGGGCTGGGGATGAAATGTGAGAAGGAATGAAGCATAGCCTCTTCTGCCATTGATGGCTAGGTCTAGTGGGTCTAGTGGCTAGAGAGTCTAGTGCCTAATGCCTAAGACAGAGAGTAACCAGCCCACCCAGTATATCCCAACCTTCTTAATCCTATTTTGCTGTGGCTAGGATAAGGTGAGGTGTGGCCAGTGTCACCAGCTCTGCATATAGAAAGCAATGTAATAATAGCTTGGGAAGTTTTATAGGAGACTCTCACATCTTAGGTCTTGCTTGAATGAATATCCTTTAAACTAAGGCATCTTTTTCCCTATTGCTCAGATGGAAAAAACTGAGGTTTAGAGATCTGCTCAGTATTTGTAATGAAGAGTATTATGTCTATAGTTTTGAGATTTGGCTGACTAGGGCATGAGTTACAAAGTAGCCTCCCCAAAAAAATCCTGAAGAAGCTGTATCTCCATAGAAATATTAACCTCCTCTTCCTGAATCTCTGTGTGTGTATGTACTGGGGCTGGAACTCAAGGACTGAACACTGTCCATTAGCTTCTTCACTCAAGATTGGTACTCTAGGGCTGGGAAGGTGGCTCAGTGGTAGAGTGCATGCCTTGCAAGCATGAGGCCCTGGGTTCGATTCCTCAGCAACACATAAGCAGAAAAAGCCAGAATGGCGCTGTGGCTCCAGTGGTAGAGCACTAGCCCTGAGCTGAAGAGCTGAGGGACAGCGCTCAGGCCCAGAGTTCAGGCCCCATGACCCCGGCAAAAAAAAAAAAAGATTGGTACTCTACCACTCAAGCCACACCCCCATTCTCCTTCTGAATTTTGTCAACAGGAAAGCAACCTGTGGTTCAAGGAATAGCCTAGCAAAATCCAATACGGCCAAATAGAAGGAAGGACAGGAGTGTGGCTAAAATGGGGCTTTAGAGCTGAATTCAAATCCTACCGCCATACCCAAATCCCACTTGATCCTAAGTCAACCACTTAATTCCCCATAGCCCCACCTTTGTCTCTTACACGCTAAATGAGATCATGGCTGGGCCTTCCTCAGCAGGGTACTTGGATGGTGGCCTACTATAAAAGAAGAATGCAACTCTAAGTCCAAGGATTTCCATTTCAAGGAGAGGTGCCCACATAGGGGCAGATCAGAGCACCTAAAAGCCCCCTCCCAAACACCTGGGGCTTGGAGGCTTTGCGCCCCACGCGTCCTCACCCGCACTCACTTGGGTAGCGAAAGTAAAACTCATTGTCCGAGTTACTGTGGTTGCCCAGGTGCCAGGCGGCAGCGTCGGTTTCGTGGTTGTAGCGGACAAAGATGGCAAAGAGGATGGCGGTGATACCCTGGAAGAGGAGGCAGAGCAGGGGCAGTTGCAGTCGCCGGCCCGCGGCGCGGCGGGGAGACTCGGCCATGGGACCGGGGCTGTGTAGGTGCAGGCTCTGGCTGGGGCTCCTGGCGCTCGGGACCAACTTGACACTCCCAGGTCCGGCAAGCCAGACAAGTTTCGCCCGACGAAGAACCGCCCAGATGAGGCCACGCCCTCGCTAGGCCACGCCCTCGCCGCTGTAGCTTGGAGTTGTAGGGAAGGAGGGGGCGCTAGACTCGGCGTCGTGAGGTGAGCGGGGACTGGGCGCCGTTGGTCTTCCTACCCCGGTGTCTTGTGCGCTAGTTGACCCCAGCTCCCTGAGCTCTGTCCTGGTTGGGTGAAGTCCTTGAAAGTGACCCTGAAAAGGCGCATTTTGTTCTGCTAGGGCCCAGCTGCAGGACCTGGTGCTGGGTGGAGAGAGAGAGAGGACCTGCTCCCCTCGTATTTGGTATTGAAGAATCCCAAATCTGGAACTAAGGGGCTGGGAAGGTGGCTGAGTGGTAGAGCACTTGCCTTGCATGCATTGAGGCCCTGGGTTCGATTCCTCAGCACCACATAAGCAAAAAGAAAAAAGCCGGAAATGGGGCTGTGGCTCAAGTGGTAGAGCGCTAGCCTTGAGCTGAATTGCTGAGGGACAGTGCCCAGGCCCAGAGTTCAGGCCCCACGACCAGACCCAAAAAAACAAAACAAAATCTGGAACTAAGGCCAACAGGCCAAGGAGTCTTTATTAACCACAGGTTGACTACGTAGGATTCGGTGAGTTCTTTTTCCCATGAGGGTCTTTTAAAGGAAAAACCACATGCTGGGGAGGTGTTGTCAAAGCAAGCAAGCAAATTTACAGAAGCAAAACATAACCTTGGGCTGCAGAAGCAGAAGCAAAACATAATCTTGAACTGCAGAAGTAAAAGTAAAACGTAGTCTTCAGCTGGTCAGCAAGACAATTACAAAAACCAAAACATAACCTTGAGTTGGGGAAAGCATTTGGCTAATACAGCAATTCAGTACAGCTGGTGATAAACCTCAGAGTCTTTGGTGGCCTTCAGAAAAGTTTGTGATAAACTGCAAAGTTGTCAGCCTGGGAAACTTGAAAGAGGGAGAGTGTTCTTTTGCTTTTTAGCAAGGATGGAAAAGGCTTAAGCTGACTAATGGATTTTTGACCTGGAGTTTCTCTCTACAGAGGGGTTCTGCCTTTAATATTTGGCCCTATTTTTAATAATCAATAATTCTGTTTCTTTTCCTTTTTTTCTTTTGTGTTGGTTCTGGGGCTTGAACTCAGGGCTTGGGCACTGTTCCTGAGCTCTCTTGCTCAAGGCTAGTGCTCTATCACTTGAGCCACAGCACCACTTCTGG
>NW_012276488.1:0-2132 GCF_000151885.1 Dipodomys ordii
TGTGCTCTTCAGCTCAAGGCAAGTGCTCTGCCACTTGAGCCACAGCGCCACTTCCGGTTTTCTATTGGTTTATTGGAGATAAGAGTCTCACAGATTTTCCTGCCTGGGTTGGCTTTGAACTGCAATCCTCAGAGCTCAGCTTTCTGAGTAGCTAGGATTACCGGCATGAGCCATGGATGCCCAGCTTAGCACATAAAATTTTTTTTTTCTTTTTGGGTCCAGTCATGGGGCCTGAACTCTGGGCCTGGGCGCTGTCCCTCAGCTCTTCAGCTCAAGGCTAGTGCTCTACCACTTGAGCCACAGCGCCACTTCCGGCTTTTTTTCTTTTTGCTTATGTGGTGTTGAGGAATCAAACCCAGGGCCTCAGGCATGCAAGGCAAGCACTCTACCACTGAGACACCTTCCCAGCCCTAGCACATAAAATTTTAAATCATCTGTTGCCTATGCACTTATTAAATCCTGGAGCTTGAACTCAGGGCCTGGGTACTGACTTTGAGCCTCTCTGTGCTCATGGTTAGCACTCTACCACTTGAGCCACAGCGCCACTTCCAGCCTTTTCTGCTTATGTGGTACTGAGGAATTGAACCCAGGGCTTCATGCATGCTAGACAAGCACTCTACCACTAGGCCACATTCCCAGCCATAAATTTCTATCATTCCTTTTTTACTTCAGGCATTCTGAATTACTTGTACTTTTATAGAAGATATTTTCTTGTTTAGCTCTTTTCTAACTGCTTTTCTTTTTACTTCATTAAGCTTCAACTAGAATGTCACTTTTTAAAAAATTTTTGACTGTAGGGCTTGAACTCTGGGCCTGGGTGATTTACCACTTGAGCCAAGTGCCACTCTGGTTTTCTGGTGTTAAGTGGAGATTAGAGTCTTAAGGACTTTCCTGCCTGAGCTGGTTTTGAACCACAAACCTCAGATCTCAGCCTCCTGAGTAGCTAGGATTACAGGCATGAGCCACCGGCACCCAGCTTAGAGTGTCATTTTGTCTTTTAGTAAAGATTACCTCTCATAACATGTTGTCTCACATCTGCTTTCAAGTAGTCTACATAGGTAATTGCATCTCAGATTTACTTGTTTGGTTGAAAAAGCTGCTCCTTCTGGGTTGCTGGCTATGACAGTGATATTTGTGTGGTGTTTTGGGGACAGAATGCCATCAGAATACTGCTACTGCTGCCACAGTTTGGCCATCATTGGACATGTGGTTGGGGGGAAGCACCATTTCTTTATTTTGCCATTGCTTCAGTTCTTACAAGTATGGTCACCAAAAAAAAAAAAAAAGAAGGGAATACTTAGAGAAGAATTGAAGTAAAGCTGGGTGCCGGTGGCTCACACCTGTAATCCTAGCTATGAGGAGGCTGAGATCTGAGGATCACAGTTCAAAGCCAGCCTGAGTAAGGAACATCCGTGAGACTCTTATCTCCAATAAACCACCAGAAAACTGGAAGTGGCACTGCGGCTCAAGCGGTAGAGTGCTGGCCTTGAGCTGAAGAGCTGAGGGACAGCGCCCAAGCCTAGAGTTCAAGCCCTATGACCAACAAAAAAACCAAAAAAGAATTGAAGTAAAAGTAATTAAAGATAGTATGGAAACCTGGAAAACCATATCTAAAGTACTGTTTTCTCTTTGCCAAAGGAAAAGCATCCAAGAAAAATTGCTTCTTCAGAAAGTGGCATTTTGTACTTAGCTTCTTCTTTTATCCTCAGGTCTATGTTGCTGAGTTTCTCCTTTCAACTCTTTTTTTGGAAAATCTCATACTGTAGGATTTATTTTTCTTTATACTTACTTTTACATATTTCAAGTCTTTTTTATTTATTTTTTTTAATTTTAATTTTTTGTGAACATACTGTACAGAGGGGTTACAATTACATGGGCAAGGGCTGGGAAGGTGGCTCAGTGGTAGAGTGCTTGCCTTGCATGCATGAGGCCCTGAGTTCGATTCCTCAGCACTACATAAGCAGAAAAAGCCAGAAGTGGCGCTGTGGCTCAAGTGGTAGAGTGCTAGCCTTGAGCTGAAGAGCTGAGGGACAGCGCCCAGGTCCAGAGCTCAGGCCCCATGACTGGCAAAAAAAATAAAATTACATGGGCAAGATAATGAGTACATTTCTTAACAAGCATTGTAGCCTCCT
>NW_012276489.1:0-1489 GCF_000151885.1 Dipodomys ordii
ACCCAAAAAAAAAAAAAAAAAATTTGGCTGAGATTTGTGCCCAGTTCCCAGGAGACAATCACTGAACTTCAGATTTTCTAAGCTATATTGGCATACACTATAGCTGATAGTTACTACTAGTGGAGTGTTTAAGATGGAATCTGGCCATGCCAGGAGGTCCAACTATGTGGTTAGACTGGTGAGCTTTAAACTATGTAATAGCAGTTTGAACTCTGAAAAGAAAGTGCAACTTAGTTCAATCATATGTGCAATGATTCAATCAGTCAGGCCTAGGACATAAAATCTCAGTAAAATCTCAGCATGCTGAAGCTACAGTGAATTCCCTTGATTGGTAATACTGTGATTTTTCATACTTTGTGACCAGATGGGATGCCTTCCAGAATTCATCCTGTATATATATTTCAATTCTTTTGGCTGGTTCTACCTTGTATACTTTTACTCTAATAAATATCTGTAGTCTTAGCTATTCATGAGGCTTAGATCTAAGGATTGTAGTTTGAAGCCAGTCCAGGTAGGGAAGTCTGTGAGACTCTTTCTTATTCTTTTCTTTTTTTCTTTTTTCTTTCTTTCTTTCTTTTTTTTTTTTTTTTTGTTTGTTACGGGGCTTGATCTCTAGGCCTGGGCACTATCCCTGAGCTCTTTAGCTCAAGGCTAGTGCTCTACCAGTTGAGCTACAGCATCACTTTAGGCTTTTCCTGTTTATGTGGTGCTGAGGAATCCAACCCAGGGCCGCATGCATGTGAGGCAAGCACTCTACCGCTGAGCCACCTTCGGAAACCCTGAGAGATTCTTAACTCCAATTAATTATCCAAAAAAGCTGGAAGTGGGGCTGGGAAGGTGGCTCAGTGGTAGAGTGCTTGCCTTGCATGCATGAGGCCCTGGGTTCGATTCCCCAGCACCACATAAACAAAAAGGAAAAAAGCCGGAAGTGGCACTGTGGCTCAATTGGTAGAGCGCTAGCCTTGAGCTGAAGAGCTGAGGGACAGCTCCCAGGCCCAGAGTTCAGGACCCACGACCAGACTCCGCCCCCCCTCCCTGCCAAAAAAAAAAAGCTGGAAGTGAAGTTGTAGATCAAGTGGTAGAGTGCTAGCATTGAGCAAAAAGGCTTAGCGACAGCAGCCACACCCTGGGTTCAAGTCCCAGGAGTTACATACACACACACACACACACACACACACACACACACACACAAACCGTAAGTGAATTATCTCCAGGTGCTGGTGGCTCCTGCCTGTAATCCTAACTACTCAGGAGGCTGATATCTGAGGATCAAGGTTCAAAGCCAGCTCAGGCAGATTAGGCCGTGCCATTCTTTTTTTTGGGGGGGGGGGTGTCCAGTTGTGGGGCCTGAACTCTGGGCCTGGGTGCTGTCCTTCAGCTCTTCAGCTCAAGGCTAGCACTGTACCACTTTAGCCACAGCACTTCCGGCTTTTTTCTTTTTGCTTATGTGGTGCTGAGGAATCAAACCCAGGGCCTCATGCATGCAAGG
>NW_012276490.1:0-5912 GCF_000151885.1 Dipodomys ordii
GACCGGACCCCCCCCAAAAAAATAACAACACCAAAAAAGATATTTGGGTCCATTGTCCATGGCTCATGCCTGTAATCCTAGTTATTTAGAAGGCTGAGATCTGATAATCGAAGTTCAAAGCCAGCCTGGGCAGGAAAGTCCGTGAGACTCTTATCTCCAGTAAACCATTGGAAAACCAGAAGTGGTGTTGTAGCTCAAGTGGTAGAGCCCTGGCCTTGAGCTGAGGAGCTGAGAGACAGTGTCCAGGACCGACCAAAAAAAAAAGGAAAATGTTTATGGTCTATGAAGTAAATAGATAATATAAAATCATTATGTTTTGGATTTAAATCTTAAGGTTAAAAAAACCTCCGCCGTTTGGACATAAATCCTTGATTTTGAGTTATAGTGGCTTATTACTGAATATAGATACATTTCATATGAATTATTTATTATCTAATTATTTTATATTTATTGTAGTTGCCAAAACATGGAAGTCTCTTTCTAAGCAGGTAAGTTAAAGCTTTTCAAATATGTATGTGTACATATACATATGGACACTTGAACTCATATACATGATACAAATTACTGACAAATTCTATTAAATCAAATATTTTAAACATTGGCACTAAAAAACTATCAACAGTGTTAAAAGGTCTACAGTGTGTGAGAGGATATATTTGCAACTTGGCTAAAAAATAAAAAGAATATCTTGAGTCAGTTGCTGGGTATCACACCTACTCAGGGAGCTGAATACTGAGATATGAGTATCACAGTTTGAAGCCTGCCTGGACAGGAAAGTCCAATTAAGCACCCAAAAAAAGCTGGAAATGGAGCTCTGGATCAAATGGTAAAGCACTAACCTTGCATAAAAGCTCAAGAACAGCAACTGACCTTAAGTTCAAGCATGAAGACCAGCACCAAAAAAAAAAAAAAAGTATCAGTTGTCACATAGAACTCATGTAATCCAAATAAAAAGATAATTAGGTCAATAAGAAATAAATGGAGAAGCAAGTATTGGTAGAATAGCCAATAAATACCTATAAAGAAAAGTTCAACTTCATTGGTACTGAGGAACATGCGAATTAAACCAATGATGTTAGATTATTTGATGTGTTATTTGGCACCATCAAGAAGTCTGATAATGTCAATAATTAGCAAGGAACCAGTAAGAACATAAATTAGCATATTTAGAAGGGAAGTTAGTCATGCTTAATAAAATTAAATATATATATTGGAAATCCTACTTCCAGGTATGTATGTTTTCTAGAGAAATATCAGCATATTCGCACCTGCAATTCTATTCATGTTTCTTAAAGCTTTAGTTAAACTAGCAAAAAAAAAAAGTAGAAACAATATAAATGTCATTCATTAAGGAAATAGATAATATAATTACAAAATAGGCATACCAAGGACAAACATAGTAATAGTTAAAATGGATAAATATGTTCTAGCTAAAAGGTTGAGCAAACAATAAGTTGCAGGAAAAGTAGATTGGCAATTCTTTATAATAAAAAGATATTTCCAAAAATGTATGTCAGATCTGTCTTTCTCATAACATGGAGAAGTACTTGCTTTTTTCACTCTGATTCTCTCACAGTAGTTATTGACAGGCTACATAATGAGTTATGTCATTGCTTTGAAAGCAGATTATCTATATTTAAAATTTTTCTTGCTTTTTGCTTTCAGATAAATTATCTTTCAAAATAAATTGTTTGTACTAAAATATTTTATATTAAAAATATAAGCATGTCAGAATTTTATGTTAACTACTGTGTTAGTGATTAAAACGAAAGTGAAGAGTATTTCATAGGAAAATGTACCCATGATATATGAAGTACAAAGGGGATATTATAAAACAGTACCTAGAATGATTTAATATTTGCAGTTTTCTAACTAGCAAATTAAAATGAAAGAAGGCTAAATAAAGCCGAAGTTTGGTTTGTCTTTGGATTGTTTATCTGTTTTCTTTTCTTTTTTCTGTATACATCCTTCCAATAGTATGTATAACTTTAAGAAATTAAATTGAGTTTATTTGGTACCTCCTTGCAATTCTGCAGTGTAATCCTGGCACCAACCACCCAGAGTTAGGGTAAACTCCACTAATATGAAAGAATAGGGCCAACAAGTTCCCCTACTTTCAATGCTTAGCACATATTCAGTGGTCTCCCATCAGGTTTCATAACTTATTAGAATGACTTGTAGAACTCAGGAAAATGTTATATTTACAGTTTTATTATAAAGGATACAAATTTAGACACAGAAGCTCTGTGTCCTCACTACACAGAATCATGGTGTGTCATCTTCCCAGCACAAGTGCTTATCAACACAGAAGCTCCATTAAGCTAGGTTTATGGGTATAATATAAACCTAAGTATCCCTCTTCTCTCTTAAGAAGGAGAGCTGTTCAGTGTTCTTCCTGGTAACCAGAGAGAGTTACTTCCTTGGGATAATAAATGCAAGTGTAGTTTCCCTCTCAGGAACCCTGGACAGGGACCAATGAGTCTTTTTATAGTGCATTACTATATTTGAGTCCAAGATAGACAATAAGAATAAGATTCCTGTATGACTGAAAAATACAAAGGTTTAAAGGTTATTAGTGTTTACAGAAAAGAAAACGTCATTTACTAATTGTCTGTCTAATTTGGTTTAGTTGCTTATCAGTAAAATATACATATTAAGGATTGTCTTTTTAAAAAAATTAAGTAAGCTATTGTATGAGTCTATTGCTAATCACAGAAAGTCTTCAATAAAAGGTAGCTGTGGCTTTTCAATCTGAAACTAAAAATTTAAGCTAGAATAGATATTAGAAGACATGGAAGGTTAAAATGGAGAAAGATATATACATGCACTATAAATTAAACTATATAAAGTGTACTCAGTGATTTTTCTTAACACCTCTCACTCTAACAAACATATTTGAGTTTCTTTTGTCTCAACAGCAATTTTCCCAGCTTGTCATTACTATCACCTGAAAACTTAAATTTCCATGCCATTGCTATCAAAATAGACACTTGCTATCACCTTTTGACATCTCTTACCTGAAATGCAGATATAACACCATCAAGGAAATGATTATATGAATCCACACGTGGGCTTCAAGAAGTTCACAAATGACCTAAAAACATTGTTCTTGCCTTTGGCCTTCCAGATTTTCTTACTTTTTCTGAATAGATCATCATTGCAATTAAGAAAAGATAGTTTATGAATGGCACAAAGATTTTTAGTTACAACTGCTTTAGGAGGCATTAGACGTATTCTCAAATTTGGATGTGTGCAAAAATCACCTGTAGATCTTACAAGACATGCAGATTCTGGTTCATGAGTTCTGGAATTGGGACTGACATTCTAAATTTCTACAAGCTCTCAGATGACACCAGATTTTTGGGAGCTACAAAACAGAGGCATCAGATTGACAAATAAACATGGTCTCTCCATTTGAATTTTTAATTGCACTAATGAGGATAAGTTTTAAATTTCAAAATATTTTAAGTTGTTTTTCAAAATCTCTTAAACAAATTTCTTCATAATTAAGTAGCCCAGTTTTAGCTCTGAGCTACAATAAATTTTTAAAAATGCAAAATGAACTTAAGACATTAATATTATAATATTAATATGTGAGTATGAGTAATGATTCAAATGCTTAATTTTTCCAAAAATTTCCCTGCAGCAGTGATACTTTGATTTTTTAAGATGAAAATTTAAGATTAGAAGACAAATTTAAACTGGTAACTACAATTCAGTATATTACTGTTCTCCAACTTTATCAGATGTCAAAATTCTTTGAATCACCATTAAAATTCTCTATATGTCCTTTTATCATATTCCTTTGGTTGTTGCTGTTGTGGGGCCTGAACTTTAGGCCTGGGCACTGTCCCTCAGCTATTCAGCTCAAGACTAGCACTCTACCACTTGAGCCACAGCACTACTTCTCACTTTTTCTGCTTATGTGGTGCTGAGGAATTGAACCCAGGGCCTCATGCATGCAAGGCAAGTACTCTACCACTGAGCCACTTTCCTAGACCCTATCATATTCCTTTAAAAAAGTTTCTTTTCTTTACTGAACCCCCCTAAATCTAACAGTGCAACAAAGAAGAGTATGGAGCCAGATGATCATCTCTGACATTGATTTTAAAAATCCATATAGCTTTTCTAAATCTATCCCTTTATAACTGGCTCCAGAATATAAAATTCATATTTTGTCTTAATTTGGTTGTCTTATTCTTTCCAGTTATTAAAGTTATCTGATATCTTAGGTCTAATCAAACTTAATGTTGCATATTTCTCATATTTTGTATTTTCATTGTGGGCTGATATTGGGTATTGTGGTTGCATGAGCCACAGCCAGAGAATAGGACAGATAATATACATTGTAGGTCCTTGAAATGAATAATTTTTTCTGGTATGTACATTTAATTTTTATAATTAATGTTAAAAAATGACTGCCTACTGATTGGTATTATGATGCCTCCTGTTACAGGAATTGAATCAAATGCTTTCAGAAACACCACCAGTTTGGAAGGGGTCATCAAAACTATTCCGAAATCTTAGAGAAAGAGGTAAGCTAACATGAGTACCTATGCATTTTATTCATATACTCATGTTCTTTCCATATCTAACATAATTATATGTTATGTATGTATGCACAGAGAAAATAAACTAGAACCAAAATGGTTGTGAGAGGAGTTATGAGTATTTCCAGGTAGCAATGTGACTGGCACTTCGACTTGGTACCTGATGCTTTTGTTCATTGGCTAGTGCTCTACTGAGTCAGGCCTCCAACTCCAGTTTTATGTTACTTGTATGTGTGTGTATGTATGTATATGTGTATATATATATTTTTTTTTGTCAGTTGTGGATCTTGATCTCTGGCTCTGGGTGCTGTCCCTGAGCTCTTCAGCTCAAGGCTAGCACTCTACCACTTTAGCCACAGTGCCACTTCTGGCTTTTGCCGTTTATATGGAGCTCAGGAATTGAACCGAGGGCCTCAGGCATTCAAGGCAAGCACTCTACCACTGAGCCACCTTCCCAGCCCCATATTTCATTTTTTTAATATAGTGTTTCTAAAGATACTATACAGAGGGGTTACAGTTACATGAACAAGGTAATGAGTCCATTTCCTATTGAGCATTTTTACTCCCTCCTTTATTTTTCCCCTACTATCCCGTAGTTGTAAAGTTTGTTTTCAACATAGTGTCTTGTACATCTTGTTGTTACAATGGGTCATTCTATATCTTTATTTTAGCATTTTGTTACCCCCCACCACCACCAAATTAGAAAAAATGTATATACAGGATGCAGGGCAATGGAATCAAATACAGTGAAAACAGGAGTTATACCTGGGGGAAGAACATACAAAAAGAAACAAAAAAAATCACATAATACATTATAAGTACATTAAAAACAACAGCAAGAAAGATTTTTTTTTAAAAAGTGGACTATAAACTTTTTAAAAACATTTTCAACTGTATTAAAAAGCATAGATTATATATACCCATAAAAAACATTTTTCCAAAATACTCGGTCTTCAACTATTTTTTTTCTTTCTTTTGCTTCTAGGAAAGTATAGACAGTCTTAAATTTAGTCAATATGAAGAAATACTGACTGTAGTTTACTAGCCAAATTTGAACATATTCTATAGACAACTACTGCAAAGTTCACCTATTTCAGCTTAACTCTGGTACTGTTAATCCATGTATCTAAGTTTATTAATTCATACATTCACTTGCAATCAAATTATCGGCTTTTGGTTTTCTTTCACAATATATTTTCTGTACATATTTATACAAAAAAACCTTCATTCTTAAAAAGTAAAATTTCAGCCGGGCGCTGGTAGCTCACGCCTGTAATCCTAGCTACTCAGGAGGCTGAGATCTGAGGATTGTGGTTCAAAGCCAGCCCGGGCAGGAGAGACCGTGAGACTCCTATCTCCAAT
>NW_012276491.1:0-1485 GCF_000151885.1 Dipodomys ordii
TGGCTTTTTTCTTTTTGCTTATGTGGTGCTGAGGAATCGAACCCAGGGCCTCAGGCATGCAAGGCAAGCGCTCTACCACTGAGCCACCTTCCCAGCCCTAATGCAAAAATTTTCTAAATTGCCACAATAATATTTTCCTCCACATTATTACTTTGAACTATTATTTATTATGAAACAGAGAGGAGACCTATATGTAATCTAGCAGTTACTCATACAAATGCATAAGATCTTTATCAATATATCATATAATTCAATAAAACTAGAATGAGAGAGATTGAAGATTCCTAGTTACAGTCTTGAAACTCTTCAACAGAAAGTACAACGACAGCTGGTTGTTAATGCTGACATATTGACAGTACCAATGTGATTATGCCTGTACCTAATCCTGTAGATTATGTCCTCATCTGAATTATCTGAATTCCCATGTACCAATGAGCCCTGATGAACATTCTGGAATAACTTGATGCACTTCTTGTGTTTTGTTCTCTATAACAATAAAATGGCAATTTGTAAATAGTTTACCTCCCCAATGCTTTACTCTACCTCATTATTTCTTTACCCCATTTCCATTATCCATAATAGAGTAGAATAAACTAATCTAGGCTTTTGTAATAAGATAGAATAATAGTACTCTGTCTTTCTGCATTGAAGAGTGTCATCTCTACCATCTACAAATACTCAAATAGCAAATCATCTAGGGTTTTTAAAAATTATCTTTAAATAGCTGTAAGGAGTTGCCATTTAGCAAAGCAGTTGTTTATGAATATAATGCATCTTGGTCAATGCCATTCCTTTTAATATTATCTCCCATCTCATCCAGGGTTTAAGGATTATCATCATCCTGTGGTCAAGCAAAGCCAAATTATTTGCTGAATTGGTTCTAATGGAACATCAATGACTCTTGAGGAAGAACTAAATGAAATTATTTTTGACAGAAAAAGTTATAAGGGGAAAGAAGTAGTATGGGAGAACATTTGAGGGAAGATGGCAGACCTTGGAAAGGAAGACTATTAGAAGGTGAGAGTTGAGAATTAACTTGGGCCTTTTAAGAGGGGGAAAATTTCCAGTAGTCACCACATGGGTGTATTTGCAATAGGAGGGGATTTGCTGAGGTACCTATGCTCTATATTTGACCTCTCATTCTTTGTCTTCTTTTGCCTCAAATATTTATGAGTATTTTTAACGTTTAGTCTCTCATAGGGAAATCAATGAGGATTGATACTGCTTTCTGCCTGAAGACTGCACTTAGTCTCCATCTCATGATAGCCACAAACAGCTTTAATAGAAAAAAAAACAGCTTTAATAAAAAAAAAACTTTTTAATAGAAAAAGTTAGAGACCTGGGATGTCCTTTTGGCTTGTACTTTCTTTTTTTTTAATTTAATTTTGTTTTATTTGTGAACATACTGTACAGAGGGGTTACAATTGCATGGGCAGGATAATGCGTACATTTCTTACCAAGCATTGCAGCCTCCTCCTTTGTTTA
>NW_012276492.1:0-1290 GCF_000151885.1 Dipodomys ordii
AGGGGAAACAAAGGAGGATGCTACAATGCTTGATAAGAAATGTACTCATTATCTTGCCCATGTAATTGTAACCCCTCTGTACAGTATTTTCACAATAATTTATAAATAAATAAATAAATATTATAAATGTACTCATTACCCTACTCATGTAACTGTAACCCCTCTGTACAACATTTTTATAATAAAAATTAATAAAAATAAAATAAAATGGCAGGAAAAGCAAAATGTTGACAGGAACAAAAGTATTGATATATTTCTTTATATTTAGTATATTTCTATTGGAAGTGGCTGGAAATTTTGTATCTGATGAGCTTGTCCTTACTAACGTGATGATAGGTTGGAGACCTTTAAACCTAGGAATTACACTCTATTACTTAAGCCACTAGCCAAAACAAAATATTACATGAGCACATATATTAGTAACAGCAGACACAACCCATACCTCTTTAGCTAATTGCAATCTCTATTTGCTTATTACTTTTTCCCAAAGCTAGAAAGGAATAAGAAACAGGCAGGGTTTATAGGCACATTCTAGTAAAAGACAAAAAACAATACACTGACACATGATAAACTAGACAGGACTCCAGGCATTCACACAGTGAGACAAAAAGTAGGATATTCTTAGAAAAGGATACCATAAGCCCTATAGCTATGTGCATCTGACCATATAAAATATATCTATCAAAATGAATTCCAGGAAATGGAAACAAGAGGCTTTTTCTTTCCTTCCCTCTGTTTCTGTTTCTGTTTTCCTTTCCTTTTATCTTGCTTGTTCATTCATCTGCTTGCAGGAGGGTAAGGAGAGGCACAGAAATGACAGGACAGAGTGACCAAATGTAGCAGTGATTCTCACTAGATATTATGTTAAAAATGAACTGTAAAACTCGTGGTTGGGGACAGGAGGGAAAAACTGGGGAACAGGGAGTAGGGGTGACATTGTTCAAAAAAATTTATTCCTAACCTGACTTTTGTAGCTAACTGTAACCCCTCTGCACATCACCTTTAAAATAACAATAAATAACTCAAAAAAAGCAATAGGCAGGACAGGTGAGTGACTGGTGAACTATAGAAGTTCCTCTATTAATTAAACTATGCTTTAATTGAAATCTAATCTTTTTTTTGGGGGGGTCCCGTCGTGGGGCCTGAACTCTGGGCCTGGGCGCTGTCCCTCAGCTCTTCAGCTCAAGGCTAGCACTCTACCGCTTGAGCCACAGCGCCACTTCCGGCTTTTTTCTTTTTGCTTATGTGGTGCTGAGGAATCGAACCCAGGGCCTTGAGCATGCAAGGAAA
>NW_012276493.1:0-2928 GCF_000151885.1 Dipodomys ordii
CAGCACCACATAAGCAAAAAGAAAAAAGCCGGAAGTGGCGCTGTGGCTCAAGTGGTAGAGCGCTAGCCTTGAGCTGAAGAGCTGAGGGACAACGCCCAGGCCCAGAGTTCAGGCTCCACAACTGGATCCAAAAAAAAAAAAAAAGAAGCAAAAGCAGTAGATGAAGTTAGCCATATGGAAAAAAGTTAAGTGCTAACATGTAGATAGATACAGTAAGGGGAACCTATCCAGGGACTCCCCAGCATTCCTGCCCAGTGACTGTCACCACCTCCCTGCCTGGCAAGCCCCATCAAGACAGGGTGGCTTTACGGGAATGCTCTATAGTCCTCTAGTGCATTTTGATGGGGGTTCACCACCATTTATTACTCACCTCCTACAATTAAGTTAGGAAATCGCAAGTATTGGGTTTCTGAAAGTAAGAAAGAGGCAGGTATATTCAGACTTTTGAAAATAAGAAAGATTTTTTTTTCTTTTCTGCAGGCTAAGATGAATAGGATCCTAATTCTTAACACAGCTATTAAGTGACAATTGTGTTTGCCCTGGACCAGACACACTCTTTCCCATTGTGCCCTATATGAAGTCACTGGCTTCTCTTCTGTCCATGCCTTATAAACTTAAGCAAAGAAATATGAAAATTGCAAGGACTGTGAAATGTCAAGCAGTGTGTTTATGATCACTTGGCCACATTTGCACCCTTTGTTTTAGAACGGAAGTTCCTGCTGTTCTTAATGGAGAGCCAAGTAAACGTCCTGGTGGCAGTGGGAAGAGCACTCTGCCTGGGGACAGAGGCCTAATTTGGAGATTTGGCCTTGTTATAGCTGTGTGACCTGGGATCAGCCTTGATAAGAGATTGACTGTTGTTTTTTATACCTACTGCAAATTCTGCAGTGTCTCAAGCAAGATGATGGGCACACAAATCCTTAGCAGAGAAAGAGGCTTCAAACGCACACAGAATTATTTCATTCCACAGCATCTTATGTCTGGGCTTCAGTGTCCCTGCATATTTTATTTTAACTAACATTACCCTCCTGTTCATAAACAGCTGTGTGAAGGAGGGACACTGAAGTAAAAAAAGAGAAGATGTCCTGAGCTGCAGGGAGCATTCAAGGCTGAAATATAATTGTTAATAACTCAAAATTTACCTATGAACTTTTTGTTGTTGTTGTGGGGCCCAAACTCAGGGCCTGGACGCTGTCCCTCAGCTCTTCAGCTCAAAGCTAGCGCTCTGCCACTTGAACCACAGTGCCACTTCTGGCTTTTTCTACTTAATTGGTGCTGAGGAATCAAACCCAGGGCCTCTTGCATGCAAGGCAAGCACTCTACCACTGAGCCACCTTCCCAGCACCTCTCTTTCTCTCTTTCTTCTATCTTCCTTCCTTCCTTTCCTTCTTTCTTTCTTTCTTTGGAAACATAATCTCCATATTTTTCTATAATGGCCTTGAACTCTCTTTGTATCCCAGACTGGCCTCAAACTCATAGTCCTCCTGCCTCTACTTCCCCCGTGCTAAGATTATAGGTGTGTACCTCCATACATAGATAGAATTGACTTTCAAGTCATTTAAAATATACATACCATCAATGTTCCTTTGTATTGGCAAATCTAGGTTTTCTGGTGTTTTCCATTGTTAGACATAGAGACATAGATTGATAGAGGAGCCATTATTACAGGTATGAGCACAGGTCAGGCTGACAGCTGTGTTTTCTGTTTCTTTTTTGCCTTAGCTACCAGAAATCAATCACTAAACTAAAATTTGAGTTCATTTGCAATAACCACCCTTATTAGCCTAGGGTGGCTGTTCTCTTTTCACTCACTATACAGCTTTTAAAGTATTTATTTTAATGATCTATGCTTTCAGTAGTACTTATTAGAAGTTATCTCAAATCTGTTACGGAAGTAAATGAGGAATGGATAGTAACTCACCTGACTAAGAGTAGTGGAGAGAGGTCAGAAAGGAAACACTTTGGGAGCTTGGTGAATAAGATAATCTGGCACTGTTTTTAATAGAATAGTAACCAGATCAGCATTACTGATAAAAGCATCTCTGTGTCACTGTTTTGGCACATTTCCCTGCATTGTCATTGTTTGGTCAGTAGGGTTTTTTTTGTTGTTGTTGTTGTTTTGTCGGGGAGGGGGGGAGGGAGGCGGTTTGGTCAGTCATGGCCTGAACTCTGGGCCTGGGTGCTGTCCCTCAGCTCTTCAGCTCAAGACTAGAGCTCTACCACTGGAGCCACAGCTTCACTTCCAGCTTTTTTTCTTCTGCTTATGTGGTTCTGAGGAATCAAACCCAGGGCCTCATGCATGCAAGGCAAACACTCTACCACTGAGCCACCTTCCCAGCCCAGTAGCATTTTTTTTTTATTGTTGTTGTTTTTATTGTGATTTGTTTTCAGTTAGGTTTTGAGTGACATAGCATAGGAACAATGCTTTTCTCACTTCTGATTGGTCCCAGGGCCTAAACCAGTATCTGCATAAAGTACAAGGGCTGGGAAGGTGCTCAGTGGTAGAGTGCTTGCCTTGCATGCATGAGGCCCTGGGTTCGATTCCTCAGCACCACATAAGCAAAAAGAAAAAAGCCGGAAGTGGCTCTGTGGCTCAAGTGGTAGAGCCTTAGCCTTGAGCTGAAGAGCTGAGGGACAGTGCCCAGGCCCAGAGTTCAGGCCCCACGACCGGACCCAAAAGTAAATAAATAAATAAATACATGTACAAGGTCCTAAGTTTTTTGGGTTTTGGTTTTTTTTCTTTGGTCGTGGGCCTTGAATCTGGGCCTGAGCACTGGCCCTCAGCTCTTTTTTTTTTTTTTTTTGCCGGTCATGGGGCCTGAACTCTGGGCCTGGGCGCTGTCCCTCAGCTCTTCAGCTCAAGGCTAGTGCTCTACCACTGGAGCCACAGCGCCACTTCTGGCTTGTGCTCTACCACTGGAGCCACAG
>NW_012276494.1:0-879 GCF_000151885.1 Dipodomys ordii
AGGACCTGGGCGCTGTCCCTGAGCTCTTCAGCTCAAGGCTGGCGCTCTGCCACTTGAGCCACAGCACCACTTCTGGTTTTTCTGTTGGTTCCTGGGAGATCAGAGTCCCACGGACTTTCCTGCCTGGGCTGGCTTTGAACCCTGATGCTCAGATCTCAGCCTCCTGAGTAGCTGGGATGACAGGTGTCAGCACTGGCACCCGGCCTTTCTTTTATCTTCTGTTCACATCATTTTATCTGCCACGCAGAGCAACGCATGTGAGCCCTCGTGAACATATACCCATGGTTTGGACGCACAGAGAAACTGAGCGGTGACAGAGGCTTCACCAGGGCCTCGAAGTTAGAAAAGAAACGAAGAGGCGGCAAGCCCGGTACCTTCTGCCCGGGTTTGATGTAAGCCTGGACGTGTTTCAGAACAGGCTTGAGGTTGTTCTCATAGCGGACGCACAGGTCGTGAATCTTGATCTCCCCTTCCTGTGGCCAGTGCTCCGGCACCTGCGAAGGATCTGGAAGGGGGAACAGAGGAAGTCGGTGATCAGAGGTGGGTGGGTAGAGAGAGAGAGAGAGATAGACAGACAGACAGACAGACAGATAGATGATAGATAGACATGAAGATAGATAGACAGAAACACAGAGAGAGATCAACAGGTGGATAGAAATGATGGGTGGATAGATGGATGGATGACAGACAGGTATGTGATAGGTAGATGAAATAGATAGATGGATAATAGGTGAATAGATAGGTAGACACATTCAGAAAAATGATAGATAGATAATAGGTAGATAGATAGATAGACAGACAGACAGATAGACAGACAGGCAGGCAGGCAGGCAGACAAATGGATAGATAGATAGATAGATAGATAGATAGATAGATAGA
>NW_012276495.1:0-2609 GCF_000151885.1 Dipodomys ordii
AAAAAAAAAAGATCCAGCTGGGCACAGTGGCCCAAGCTTAGAACCCTAGCTATCTAAGAAGCAGAGATTATGTCAGCCTGGGCATAAATGTTTGTGAGACTGAGACTTCATCTTACTCGATGGGCTGGACACAGTGATATGTATCTATTACTCTAGCTATGAGGGAAGCACACTGGCTAAGCACAATGGCATGTTCCTCTTAGTCCCAAAGTCATAGAGAAGCACAAATAGAAGGATCGTAGCCCAGGCTGGCCTGGGCATAAAGCCAGACCCTATCTTGAAAATAACCAACATAAAAAGAACCTAGAAGCATAGCTCAACTGGTTGAGCACCTGCCTGACAAGAATAAAATACCTGAATTCAATCCCTAGTACTACTAGATAGATAGATAGATAGATAGATAGATAGATAGATAGATAGATAGATAGATAGATAGATAGATAGATAGATAGACAGACAGACAGACAGACAGACAGACAGACAGACAGACAGACAGATCCATGCCACAACATGGGCCAATTTAACAAATGAAGGGAACTAAAAATGGTAGCAATATCCTCAAGTTTTACAATGTACAAGTGATGGAGACTGCTTGAATCTGCACAGGTTTCTTCCATGGCTAGCTTTCACTATTTGTCTTTGATAAGGACAGGAAAGCCTATCCTTACCAGTGGAGAAACCTATTTGATACAGACAAAAATAATAGCTTATGAGTTCACAAGTACAATTGGATGTCCCTATCTGTGAAATACTTTTCAAAAACTTGTATCACTGAACATATACCAACATTTTGGTCATTATTTCCTAAACAATACTGTATATCAATGATTTATATAGCATTTTCAGTGTATTAGGTATTCTAATTAATCCAGAGAACATTTAAAGTATGCAGATGATATGCAAAGATCGATTTTGGTATCCATCGGAGATCCTGGAACCAATCCCCATGGACGTCTAGAGACAACTATATGTTTACTTAAATAACAGCCTCATGCCTGTGCCCTCCTGTCTTTGGACATTTTCCCTGTTTCCAGGAGCCCTGGGCCCCCACTGTCTTCAAGCTGTATTACATCCACAACCCTGATATTCACATCGTACCATCTAGGTGACTTCTCAAACTCCTGACCTTTCCCAAGCTTCGTTCCTTCAAAATGTCCCTATCCTGGCACACATAGGAGAACACAAGTTTCAACCAAGAATTTTTCAAAATTTCCTTATCCTATATGCCACTTTGGCCACCGTCTGATGAGTTAACTGCCCAGGTCCATGTATTCCTAAGTCAATATTTATCTTGAACTCCAAAGTGTGAATATTGTGTGAAATGTAAGAGCTTATAGTGATATCAATGAAGTGAGCTCATTGTTTTTCGCTCTGAGTAGATGCTTCCTCCAAACCACTCAGTTATCTTAATCCTCTTGTGTCAACAGCATTTTTCTCCATGAAAAACAAATGAATCATTTAGCTGTGATTATCTGACTTACAGGCTAGGTAACAGATATTAGGAAATAATCTCAGATACTACAGAACTTTCTCAGGCAGCAGGGGAAAAAAGAGAAAAAGGAAAAAACCCACCTACATCCAATATGTAATATCCTTTGTCCTTTTAGGGTAAGCCCTGAAGTGAACGAAATTGCTACTTCTGCCAAATGTCATGGTCAGAGATTCTGTGATAGAAAGAAATGCCCAGATTAAACTGAAATCACCAACAGCCTTACACTGATAGCCTGTGTAGACGTGGATCATCTCCAAGTTCATTCCTAACTCAAATCACCTCAACATTGTCTTCTTCAGATACTCTATATGTGTATCTCTGTGTTCCCTGATTTTAATATCCCAATAATTCTATTTGATAAGAGAAAAGTTTCAACATGTAGTCTGGCACACACACACCAGCTTTTAAAAAATTGAAAGTCATAAACCTTCTTTCAACTTCTTTGACTTCCATGATACTGGACTATCATTAAACTTTCCTTCTCCTATTTTTTTCCTTTGTGATTCTATTTCCTGTCTCTTGTCCTCCAAAGGCTGATCTTGGTTCTCCTCCTTTCTTTGTCACTACAGAAACTATTTCTCATGGTTACTTGTCTTAATGTCAAGTTATCTCCTTGGCCTCACCTCTCTCCAATCATCACCGCTCTCCAGTCTCCATTGACTTAAAAACTGTATTTCCAATCATCTGAGTAGCCTCCTTTTACTCTTCTCTTCCCTTCCTTTCCCTTCCCTTCCCTTCCCTTCCATTCCCTTCCCTTTCCTTTCCCTCCTTTCCTTTTCCCTCCCTCCCTCCCTCCATCCCTCCCTTCCTTCCTTTCTTCCTTCCTTCCTTTCTTCCTTCCTTCCTTCCTTCCTTTCCTTCTTTCTTTTCCTTCTTTCTTCTTTCTTTCCTTCCTTCCTTCCCTCCCTCCTTCCCTCCCTCCCTCCCTCCCTCCCTTCCTTCCTTCCTTCCTTCCTTCCTTTCTTTCTTTGCAGGAAATCTCTTATGAAACCCCAAAAAGGTAATATGGTATTTAAGGAAGACTTCTAACCTTAGGCTACAAATTCCTTTGGCAAGAGGAGGTGGAAGGGAGCATAACACTGGAAGAGAACTAAAAGAGCTCTATTTAAGGCTTTTT
>NW_012276496.1:0-3600 GCF_000151885.1 Dipodomys ordii
TTTTTGCTTATGTGGTGCTGAGGAATCGAACCCAGGGCCTCATGCATGCAAGGCAAGCGCTCTACCACTGAGCCACCTTCCCAGCCCCCCACTAGAGCAATTTTAAGGAGAGAGTGAAATTAAACAAGAGAGTGAGATGACCAGGATTACAATGATCTTCCTGGTGCTGTGTAAATGATGAGAGTAGACGCTGGGAGACTGGTTTGGTCATGTTGAAATTCAAGTACTTGTGCTTCATATATAAGAAGAATATCATGGACCAGTGATTTCTTCTGGTGTGTGTCACCTGGGAACCTATTGGAAATGCATATTCTTAGAGTCAGGTATGTTAGTGAATGCCAGGAGGGCGAGGCAAGGTGGGCTATGTAGCAAGTTCTATACCAGCTGGATTACAGAATACAAGACCCTGTCTCAGTGTGAAGCAAAGCAAAAACAAAACCAACAAATAGGGTAGGAGATGATAATTTTTGAAGAAAGAAAGAGAGGTAAAGTAAGCATTATGTGGTAATAAATGATCTTCATGTAAGTGTTTGCAGTAAAATCCCAAGGTTATGGGTACCAGTTTTGCATAGGCTGGGAAGGAAATTGGAGGAAGAGAGAAGAAAATGCAATTTATTCATTTAAGACATTTCTTTTTGGACAGATATTTAAAATTCTGAAATCACAGAAAAATAATCTTGAGGAGACAGGTACTTATATGAGATTCTATTGATAGCTGCTATGCTTTTTTTTTTTTTTTTTTTGCCAGTCCTGGGGCTTGAACTCAGGGTCTGGGCATTCTCCCTGAGCTTCCTTGCTCAAGGCTAACACTCTACCACTTGAGCCACAACACTGCTTCCTGCCTTTTCTGTTTATGTGGTATTGAGGAATGGAACCCAGGGCTTCATGCATGCTAGGCAAGCATGCTACCACTAAGCCACCTTCCCAGCCCAGCTGCTGTGCTTTGAATACAGATTGTTGCTTCCAAAACTCATGTTGAAATTTGGTCTACAGTACTGAGTACTGAGGGGTGGTGTAGTTTACGAGATTGTTGGGAGCAAGTAATGTGCTTTTTTTTTTTTTTCTTTTTCTGCAAGTGAATTCATTCTCTTGAGTATCATAAAGTGAAGTTTCCTACTCATGCTTGTCTCCTTTTTGTCCAAGTCACCTAGTCTTTTCCAAATGTGTTCCATTTCTTGGTCTTGGACATCATCCCAGGCTACAGAAACCAGAGATGGTTAAACTATTCTCGATAACTTTACAAATTACTGTTTGAAGTATCTTGTTATGCATCAGAGAATAGGACAACAATTGTATAATCTTAATGGATCTGATCCTGGGATTTATAATTTACATAGAGACTCGAGTTTAGTCTCATCTTTATTTATACCAGCTTGCAAAAAATGCCATAACATTAGTTAAACTTACAGAGGGGTAGAGGTGGTGATTTTTAGGATTCCAAGAATGCTCTGTTTTTAACATGATCAAAGCCAATTTAGCAATAAATTTACATTTAAATACATTTTAAATTACAAGTATCTTTATTCTTTGTAAATCATTGATTCATATTCCATTACTATCTACAGGAAAATGTATTTAAGTGCATTTTATAATTCAAGTTTTACTAATTTTAATTTCTCTTAACTTGCTAGAGTAATTGTAATAAATTAAGATTATGCTATACTTAAGGGAAGTCCCTATTAATGTGAAGAGAAAAGCAATTTCAGGAACAATTAAGATAAAAAGTATTATCTTTAGTGGAGTTTGTGTTAAGGAGGGGGAAAGGAGGAGGGGAGGAAGGGAGAAGAAGGAAGGAGATAGAGAACTAGAGCAGAGAAGGGAGACAGAAACACTGAGACTTAAGCCATTTTTAAATGGATTTTCTTTTCTAGTTGAAAAGTGTTTAGGTGCCTAAATTGTTTTTTTAAAGAAAAGAATCTATATGTATCACGTATAAAATTCAGTTGCTATAGAGACTTACAAAATTAGTTTTAGCTTTTGTTTTTTGTACTGGAGGTTTGAACTCAGGATCTTCAAGCTTACCCAGCTTGATTTTATGGCTCCTGTTCTGCCACTTGAGCCACACCTCTAGCCTGGCCTTTGCTAGCTAATTGGAGATGAAGTCTCACAGACATTTCTGCCTGAACCGGCTTCAAACTGCAATCTTTCAGATCTCCTAAGTAGCTAGGATTACCAGATATCTAACCACAGCTACAAAGTTAGTTTCTGTTGTCACCAGATTGCATTTTATGTCTGAAAGAGTCACTTTTTAGTAGTTGGGTATTGCTGTAGATATCCCTGTTATTCTCATATTCTCTCTCTCTTTCTCTCTCTCTCTCTCTCATTTCTCCATTTCTCTCTCTCTCATACACACATACATGTGCGATACATATATATATTATGTATATGTATGTGTATATATATATATAATACACATTATATAAAACAGGGATTGAATCCAGGGGCCTTGTTTTTGCTTGATAAGCACTATACCACTTGGACCTTTTTGTTTTTATTTTTGATATGTCTCCCTAATTTTGCCTAGGCTGGCCTTGAACTTGATATACTCCTGCCTCTGCCTCCTGAGAAGCTGGGTTTATATTCATGCATCACTATACCTGGAATGTATGTGTAAATTTTTTTTTTTTTTGGTCAGTTATGCGTCTTCAACTCTTGGCCTGGGCATTGTCCCTGAGCTCTTCAGCTCAAGGCTAGCACTCTACCATTTGGACCATAGCACCATTTCTGGGTTTCTGGTGGTTTACTGGAGATAAGAGTCTCATGAACTTTCCTGCCTGGGCTGGCTTTGAACCGTAATCCTCAGGTCTCAGCCTCCTGAGTAGTTAGAGTTATAGGCATGAGCCACAGGTTCCTGGCTTTATGTGTAAATTTTTTAATAAGTAAGACTAACATTACCATACTGTTTTGCATTTTTTCCACCAATCAGTAACGAGTTTTTTAGATTTTCTCCTCCCCCTCTCTCCTTTCCTTTTCTTCCCTCCAGATTGAACCCAGTACCTTGCACTTCCTAGGCAAGGGCTGTAACACATCAACTGTGCTCCCATCCCATAGTTCTAATTTAAAATGTACTAAATGATTAGTATTGTTAGCTTCTTAAAATATCTTTTCAACAGAAGTCAGGGAGGTCATACTTACCTAATACCTAATTACAAAATTTATTTTAAAGGACATTTTTCTAATACATTTCTTAGAATAATATATGCTTTGAAAATATTTTATAGCTTAGAATACTGTTATGAAAAGAAAGTTTTTAAAGGAAATTCTGAACAATATAACATCAATAAGTTTATTTTCTGTATTTGTAAATATTTCATCCATAACATTGATGTGTGTATAATATATGGGTCAGAGAAAGGCTAAAGTCAGTAAGTTGTCTGATGTTCTAGCTCCTCTGAGTCAAGTTCTCTAACTGGATAGGGCTCTGATGTAGATGAATCAGATAAAACCTTATTTGTTAGCTGTCAGGCACTAGATGATATCCTATCCCAATTAAGAACACTTAATTTGGGGCTGGGAAGACGGCTCAGTGGTAGAGCGCTTGCCTTGCATGCCTGAGGCCCTGGGTTCGATTCCTCAGCACCACATAAGCAAAAAGAAAAA
>NW_012276497.1:0-1421 GCF_000151885.1 Dipodomys ordii
CTCTCTCTCTTACACACACACACACACACACACACACACCCCAGACCATTTGATTTGCCTTTAGCCAAGTTCTGGGGCCCGGGGTTAGAATGTTGGACAGTGTTCTCCTCTCCCCTTCTCTTCCTCAGTCTTGGAGGTTAACCACCCAGCAAGAAGTGAGACAGAATTCCAAGTCTGAACATAAGTGCTCAAGCCCAGCTCTGTATGTCTCTCTCTGGTTTTGGAATCTGAACGAATCCTTCATTTTCCTCAGCTGTAAAGTGGACTCTGCTGATGAAACCCCTGCCACCCCCCAAGTCCTGAAAGTGCGTGTAAAAGTTCTTAGTAAACTTCAGCACTCCACTCTCTTCTTCATTATCTGCGGGAGGAAGGAAGTGATTCTTTTTCTGTGAAAGCCCAAGGGCTTTTTTTTGCCATCAGCAAGTCTCCAGGACAAATGCAGCTAGTGCTAAGGATAACACATAAACTCAGCTTCTTAAAGCAAATTATCTGGGTCCCGGGCCTGGGGGGGAACCCAGCAGTGTATAGAAGTGGCAAGGTAGAGGTTTAGGCCTAGGGCTCCTCCGAAGGTGCTAAGTGGATTCAGGTACACGGTGAGCAAAGACCTTCTTGGAAGATGAGAGACTGCCAGCCCTTCCTTCTCTGTCCTACAGTTCTGACTGGGCACCTAGTCTTTGGTGAACTACAAAACCTAGCTGACTCGGTGCATGCAAAAAGTCAGCAGCAGCCCACCCCCTCCGCGCCACCCCCCCCCAAGAACAAGCTCCCAGCTTCCTCGCCCTTCATCCTGGGTGCTGGAAAGCCTTCTATTAGAAATGCAACTAGTGCTCGAGGCCTGTCTCTCCCGCCCTGAACACATGAAATGACTCCTTCGAGAGGCTCAGCGGGAGGACCTGGGCTCCCCTTTCTACACCACTATCCACTCGAAATGCCCCCTCTTTCCTCCCCTCCTCCTGCTGCCTGCCTTGGCCACCACGGTCCAGGGGACTCTCCAGTGACGTTCTCCGTGCTAGCCGGGGGAAACTGCGCAGACCCCCCCAGATCTTGGCCATCTCCCCCCGCAGCTCCCACGGCAGCCCACCTCCACCGCCAGGTGTGCCTCTCCCGACTCCCATGCACCCAACAAGTGGCCCCTACGGGTCCTCCCGAAACCTCGCCACCTTTCCTTACCCCTCCAGCGGCGCCCCCCACCCGTGTCGTCCTCCAGCTGCGCCCGGCCAGCCAAGCCTACCTTTGAGGTTCTGAGAGTGAGCCCGGGACGTCCGGCTGGGATTTCCTCGAGGCAGAGAAGGGATGCTGGAGAAGTTGTTCCCCATGATCGCGCCTCCGGGGTTCAGCCGCGGCGCGGGGCAGGCGAGGCCCGGCAGAAGCCCAGGAAAGGTGTTTAAGTGAGTGCGCGCCCGGGCGCGCGCCGCCGGGGG
>NW_012276498.1:0-2933 GCF_000151885.1 Dipodomys ordii
CACACACACACACACACACACACACACACACACACACACACACACACACACTGGGCATTGAAGTCATTACTAAAAGCCATCACAGCAACTCAGTCATCACAAGCCACTTAAAGGGTTGATTGGGCCTGCTTTGAAACGTATGTGTTCTCTTAAATTATATATATATATAAATAAAGTAAACTAAGTGGTAAAACAATTTCTGACCCTCCTCTTCTCCCCTCCCCCACCTAAAAACCTTCAGAAGGTACACACTATTTTGTTCTTTCCTCATGTTAGGAGCAGACTGCCCTGATTTGGGTTTAGTGATTTCTTTGGGGACAGTACTTGGCATATTATAAGTAATAAATAATCTGAGGAGGGTTTTTGTTTTATTATTTTTGTGCCTGGATTGGAGCTTGAACTCAGAGCCCAGGTGCTTTCCCCCTCTGTTCTCTGCTCAAAGCTGGTGCTCTACTACTTGAATCACACCTCCATGTTTGGCTTTCTGGTGGTTCATTGGAAATAAAGAGTCCCACAGGACTTTTCTTCTTGGCTCTGAACTGTGATTCTCAGATCTCAGCCTCCTGAGTAGCTGGGATTACAGTCATGATATGCTGGTACCCCATATAATAAATAAACCAGGGTTCTTATGGGGGAGGGTGGGAAGAACTCCTGAGAAGAAAGCTCAGATAGGAAAACAAAAAGAAATGGGCATACAGATGTGATAGACTAAGAGGCTTAGAATTTCATCAGGGCTTCTTTGCAGAAAGGAGAACCCTTGGAATAAGAAGAGCTCCCAAGGCCAGAGACAACTTTGGTATCCTGTATTTTAACTATTTAGGCTACCTGTCCCAGACCACACTGACTATCCTAGTATCCAAAATAGGTTACCCATTAAGTGGCAAGAAATAAAAACCAAGAAAGAACAAAGTCCCTTCTTTTGAGCACCTGTTCTAATGGATATTTGTGTGTTTGTTTTGCCCCGTTTTAGAAATTTGGGAACCAAGAGGAAAATTCAAATGCATACAAGAAGTAAAAAGGAAGGCGAAGGAGAGCGACAGAGGAAAAGAGAGAAGGGAAATGAAATTATTCCTGGCGCTGCAAATTCCCCAGCTAGATCCTGGGGCCATGAAAAGGTGGATTCTCTGATCTGCAAAGGTGGGGTGGGTTTGATTTGTGACCATCGCCTCCTCTTTCAGCAGCTTGCATTCGAACAGTCGGGGTTTGGATCACAGCATCAAGGTCACCCGCGCAATGATTCAGACACCCGCAGATACTCACACAGCCCCGGAGCCTTGCAGAAAAATCAGAGCACCCGGAGCGCGGTTCCTACTCTTAAGTATAGGCTTTTTTGGTTTGCTTTTAACTCTGCCCAAATGGCTTCCCCAAAATAAAATCTCTTTCACCCCAAGTGGGTGAATTTCTCCTGGTGGCGAGGAATTTGTACAAATGCTCGCCACCCGCCTAGCCCAGCAGACACGCATGCAGGCAGACGCGGTGAAACTTGCTTGGAAAAAAAACAACAACCCAGAAAACCAAAATGCATTCCGCTTCTCATTGCGCATTGCAAAACTGGGTTTAAAATGCATGCGTGTCTTTTTTAAACTGAAATACAAAGATGTTATTTTTCATTATTATTTAATCTTTGGGTTTGATTTTTAAAGAAAGAGAGAGAGAATGAAGTTTTTCTAAAGTTCGTTACATGAGAGAACGAAAGAGCAATCGGGACAGATGAGATGTTTGAGCATGTGCTAGGCATCAAGAGAACGTACCTGGGGGAAATGGGTACTTATGGATGATCCTACCATAGGGTGGGGTTTTTCCCGAATCCACCAGGTCATTTCCTTGTTCCTACCCCGCCCCCTCTCCTGCCATCACCCCTCTTCTTCCCTCTGCTAGGTGTTTAGTTCACGGAGATGTTCGAATGTGAGCACACGTGTACGTAGGTGTATGTGTGTTAAGGCTTTCCTAGTTGTCTGGGGGAGGGGAGGTTGGGTCTGCAGCATGAGCTTCCTTGAGTTTTGGGGATGGGGAGGAATGGGTCAGGGGATGTGGTAGGAAGGGAGGTAGTAGCCCAGATCAGCTTTCAACTAAAGTTCCTCCACTTCCAGTTTTGCCCCCAAGGGATTCTGGGTCCCCCCCCCACTTGGGGAACTGATCTTCCACTCTGCCAAGCCCCAGATTCTTGCCCACTGGGGGTCACTGGCAGACTCTTTGGTTTTTGAACTGAGCTCAAAAGGACTGGCTGGCTTGGTGCAGGTGGAAAGCAGAGTTGGATCTGGATCACATCTCTGCCCCCTAAAACCTGGAGAAACAGATCTACTAGGAAGCGCATACCGGAGGAAAGGGAGGAAGGGAGGGTTTGGAAGAGACCCCTCCCCCCAACATACATTGTGTGTGAGGGGGGAGGGTCTTTGTACCTCTAAAGCCAATTTTTGATCTTACCTCGAAGAACCTTCCCTATTCATCTTTCCAAGATTGCCCCACCTCCTCTAGCCACACCCAAGGCTCTGGGCCTCCTGTGAACAGACTCACTCGGATTTTTCAAAGGTTTATTTCATATCAAAACTGTAAAAGTTCTTGGGAAGATTCACAGGCAAAACATCTGGGTTGGTGAAAATAAAAGCTACTGGGGGGACAGAGAGAGGAAGAAACAAACTTAGCTTCTGTGTAAAGGCACTTTCCACACTTTTTCCTATGAGGGACCCCTGACCCCAGAATCTGAAACTTGTGAAGCTTTTTGGTAGAGGGTGAGTCTCCCGAGTGTGTGTGTGTGTGTGTGTGTGTGTGAGAGAGAGAGAGAGAGAGAGAGAGAGAGAGATGACAGAGTACCCAAATCCTGGAGGAGAGGTTGGGCAAATTAGCCAACTTCTTGGCACACCAGGGGACTTTCTTCTTTCCTGCCTACCCCAGATTGTAGTTTGGGAGAAGGAGGTGGTGGTGGAGGAGTGGGG
>NW_012276499.1:0-2289 GCF_000151885.1 Dipodomys ordii
CTGTCCCTCAGCTCTTCAGCTCAAGGCTAGCGCTCTACCACTTGAGCCACAGAGCCACTTCCAGCTTTTTTCTTTTTGCTTATGTGGTACTGAGGAATCGAACCCAGGGCCTCATGCATGCAAGGCAAGTGCTCTACCACTGAGCCACCTTCCCAGCCCTCCATTTAAAGTTTTTGCTGTTTACTGAAAACTAAAGTCAGAACTCAGAGTGTCACTCTTGGTAGACAGACACTGTACCACTTGAGCCAGGCCTCCAGTCTCTTTTGGGGGTGTTGGTTATTATCAAGATGAGGTCTTTATGCCAAGGCCAGCCCAGACTGTGATCTTCCTACTACTAGCGATGACAAACACACATTACCACACTCAGTGGTTGGTTGAGATGGAATCTTGTGAATTTTTCATTTCCTGGGCTGGCTTAGAACCACAATCCCCTAGGACTGCAGGCTTGAGCCACAGAGTTCAGCTTCAATGTTTTATTGATAATAAGGTAAGGGCTTTTTACTACCGTTTTGTACATTGTTTCCTAGTTTTTTATAGATCCTTCCTTGTTTTCTTCCTTTCTTACAGTTTCCCTTTGTGATTTTTCTCTATGTCTTAATTCTTTGCTTTTTATGTTTTGTCTGCTATAGGTTTTTGCTTTGTGTTTACCATGACTCTAACAGGTTATTTTAAGCTGGTAACAACTTAACTTTGATCACACACACACACACACACACCACTTTTTTTCTCCCTACAATATTTTGAATTTTTAATGTCACTATTCTTATCTTTTTACACAGTGTATACCTTACCCAATTATTATATTTATTGTTACATTTAATAGTTTTGACTTTCAACCTTCCTACTGAAGGTCAATGTTACACACATCAACACTGCAGTATTAGAATATTCTGAATTTTGTTTTCTTCATAGAATAAGACTCCAAGTAGAATATTCTGAATTTGGCTGTATATTTCTTCCACATGCATTTTATACAATTCCAAGGATTTTCATGTTACTGATTAATATTCTTTCCTTGAAAAAATACCCCATTTCCTTTTACAGCTTTTTCCCCCCAGAGCTGAGGACCAAACTCAGGGCCTTGCCCAAGCAGTCGCTCTTCCGCTGAGCTAAACTCCCAGCCCCCCAAATACCCCATTTCCTATGGATGTGTCTTTTCCTTGCAGGCTACTGGTTAGAGACTGACTTTAGTGCTTTGTTCCCTCAGCCTTTTCGGAGGACAGTTTATCAAAGTCAGAGGGAAGTGCTTTATCAAAGTCACCCAAGGCTAAGACTTGCTAACAAGACACAAGGCAGAACCCTAAGTCACCTATTCATGGAAGTGACATCCTTTACAGATCCAATTGGTTAGAAGTCAATCATAGGTCTTGCCCATACTCAAGAGCAGACAATGACACAGACATGTGAATACTGTACAAGGAAGTTGGAATTATCACAGACCATCATGAAGTCCATCCCTAAGAGGCTTGCCATTACCGACCCACATAGCAATGGCCTAACCAAAGGACAGATTTGCTTCTCTCTCACTCAACGTCCAGATAGGCTGGGCAGGGCTGGAATGGGAACACTATGATCATTAAGAATTCTGGCCTCTGAACTGGAAAGATGGTTCACTGGTAGAGTGCTTGCCTTGCATGCCCCTCAGCACCATGTAAACAGAAAAAGCTGGAAGTGACGCTATGGCTCAAGTGGTATAGCGCTAGCCTTGAGCTGAGGGACAGTGCCCAGGCCCAGAGTTCAGGCCCCACAACAGACAAAAACAAACAAACAAACAACTCTGGCCTCTATCTCAACAATGGCTTCTCATTATATAAGATAGCTGCCCCAGTAGTGGCCATCTGTTGTACTCCAAACCCACGAATCCATACTATACATACCCTGAGTACAATAACTGTGCTAGAATGCAAATCTGCTTATATCTTTCTGTACTAAACGCTTCAGTTGCACTTGTAGTCTACAAAAAGACATTCTTAGACCATTTTCACCATTTTCTTTTCCTGCTCAAGACTAGAATTCTATCACCCGAGGCACAGTTCTACTTCCAGTTCTTTAGTGGTTAATTTGAGGTAAGAGTCTCAGCGAAGCTGGCCATCAGTGGCTTAAGCCTATACTGCTAGTTATTTGGGATCTGAGAATCTGAGGGTCACTATTGGAAGACAGATTGGACAGTCCACAAGATTCTCATCTCCAATTAATCACCAAACGGGAAGTGGAGCCGTGGCTCGAGCAGTAGAGTGCCCCAGGATCAGCACAAACACATCCACACACACACACACACACACACACACC
>NW_012276500.1:0-1334 GCF_000151885.1 Dipodomys ordii
CCCCCCCAAAGTCGTAAAGTTCGTTTTTCGACATAACATCTTGTTTTTTGTTTTGATTTGTTTTTGTTTTTTTTTTATCGTGAAAATACTGTAGAGAAGGGTTACAATTACATGGGCAAGAAAATGAGTACATTTCTTATCAAGCATTGTAGCCTCCTCCTTTGTTTCCCCTTCGCATCCCTTCCCATCCCTTCCCATCCTCTCCCCCCCCAATCCTCCCCGCCCTCCCACCAAAGTTGTAAAGTTCATTTTCGACATAACAACTTGTACATCTCATTGTTGCAATGGGTCCTTCTGTATCCCTGTTTAAGCAATTTGTTTTTTCCCTTCCCCTCCACAAATTATACCAACCATCAAATACAGTGAAAGCAGGGGTTATATTGTGGGGGAGGGACATACAAAACAACAAAGCAATCATCTTATAAATATGTTAGAAACGATAGCATGAAAGAAAAAACATTTGAATACTTATCTTGGGGTTCATTTCACCTAACATCAACGTATCTGACCTTTTTTGCTTGTCTCAGACATACTAGTTATTGCAAATAAAGGAAACCATGGGGCCTATGTTTCTTTGGGCCTGGCTTACTTCACTTATTGGTCCATCCTCTTTCTGTCCTCAGAGTGACAATTCCCATCTGTGATTTAAAGACAGCCACTCTAGTCCAGTCTCAGGCTCTTCAGGAAAGCCCATTGGACACACCAGATCAAGTACTGTGTAAGAGAATGTGGTATATGGATTTGCTGAGGTCCATGTCAGTTGTGTTTTCTGGCATTAGTATAGCTAGCTCCACAGGACGTAGGCTAAAAGCAGAAAAGAGTTAGGCCATCCAGGGTTCATAAGTCTCTTTCTCTACAAGGTAAAGAATTAAGAGGAGAGGATTAGTGACATATGGTAAAGCAGAAAGTTTACTGAAAGCCAAAGTATAGTATGAAGTATACCCATAGAGAGAGGCCCTGGAGTTGGAAGTCTGTTGAGCTCGGCTGCTCTTAGAGTAAGAGGCCTCCTCCCCTGTCTCCTTCCTGGGCTGGCCTTCCTTTCCTAGCTTTTCTATGACAAGCCTTCTTGGCTCTTTGTATTGCTTCCTGTATCTCAGGGTACTAGGGTAGAATTAAGTCCAATTACTCATGTCTGATGTGCATGAGGCATTATCTCAGTACTGATACAGGATTTTGAGCAAGAACCCAGGGCATTTGAGTAGGAGCAAGAAGCACTATGGGAGCAAGTAGCACCATGTTAGCTGTGATGTCCACCATTTTCTTTTTTCTTTTGTCGGTCGTGGGGCTTGAACTCTGGGCCTGGGCACTGTCCCTCAGCTCTTCAGCTCAAGGCG
>NW_012276501.1:0-2795 GCF_000151885.1 Dipodomys ordii
ACTCTTATCCATAGTTCACCACCAGATAATTGGAGGTAAAGCTGTGACTCCAAGTGATAGAGTGCTAGCTTTGAGCAAAAATGCTCAAGGACAGTGCCCAGGCCCTGAATTTAAGCACCACATTGACAAAATAATAAATAAAAATCATAAAATGAAATAAAATATAATGATTTTTTAAATATAGGGTCATAACAATAGCTACGTCTTCATTTTGCCAACAGGATGAAGAAAACCATTTTACGTTATTGATTTGTATTGCTATGAGTCCAAGTACACTTCCCTAAACGTATTAATCATATACATATACATATATATGTATATATATAAGAATGTACTCTTTCTTGGGGAGGGGTTGTAAAAGTTATGTTTATTAAAGTTTCACATACACATCAAAAAAAGCCAAAGAATATAACAAAAGATATTTTCTTTCTCATTCATAAAAAAGGCATACATTGGCAATGACTATACTTAGCAGAACACATCAAAACTACTGGAGAGCTTTGGGGAAAAATGTATTATGGTATCACTTCCCTAAATGTATTAATCATATATATAGAAATATATACGATATATATATATATATATATATATATATGAATGTACTCTTTTTATTGCCTATACATTCCATATGAAATTTAGGTAGCTTGGTTTTGGTTTTTGGATTCAGAATACTAATTTATTTTGTTTTATGTTAGCTGTATAGATTGATATGTATAGATATATTTTATGTTATCTGTATGGATATATTTATGTTCATGTTATCTGTATAGATAGATCACACTGTATATTATCTATCATGAAAATACTGCTGAATTTATCATATATTTCTTAGCTGTATTAGTAATGTCTCTTTCACAAGAAATATTTCTATCCTTCAAAGATTTTACTGTCATGTAAGTCTACCAGGTGTATATTTACCCTGGAGGATGGAGCTATTGTCACTGGGCACAAAAATCTGACTCCTAAGTTTAACACTTAGATATTTGTCCACTGGACCAAGGTAAAGTTACTAAGACAATGACCTTGGGTAAAGTATTATGATTAGTGACCAGATGGCCTTACCTTGGCTAATCCTCAGGCTCATCTGTGCATCATGTTGTTCTTTTAAATCTTCAACAGTGTAAATATGTTTAACAGATATAAGGTGCATATTTGCTAAATAAACCACGTTTCAATATGTAACTAAAATGGAAATCTGAACTGAATACTTGTTTTTTAAAATGCTTGGGCAAAAATTTATTTCGAAATGCTTGGGGAATTATGTGTTTGCTTTCCTAATTGAATAAATGAGGGGCCATAGTCTCATTTCTTACCCTAATTGTCATAAAATCAATTCTGACATGGTTGCTTTTCTCAAAACTTTTAAACATTCATGATGTGTACACTCACTAAGGTTTGATAGTGAATATACATTATTATAAATTCCTTTAAATAAATGTTTATATCTACAAATACTTAAATAGTGCTAATTTTTACAATTAAACCTTTAGATGCATTAATATAAGTTATGGAACCTTTGTTTATCTGTGATTCTAATGAAGAATCTTGGCTCAGATATTTTTCTTAAAAAACAAAAACAATTTACCTTTTTTTTTTTAATTTGGGAATGTAGAGAATCTTGGTTGGTTCTTAAGATGTCATTCCTTAAATGATATTTTGTGTCACCTAACAGAACTACAAAGCTTCCAGTATCTAATTTTTTTATCTCTTCTCTTGGAATTTAAGTACCTGATGTCACATCTCTACTCAGTCAAAACAAAATGTAACAAAGCAGGCAGTGGATCCATCTACAACACAAATGATTCTTCTGTGTGTTGTATTTTCCTGTAATTTCAGGTGGCAAGTATCTTCTCTGGAGTAAATTGTTTAGAACATTATCACATATTTTTTAAATGCGCATTATAGTTTAATTCTGTTACAGCTGTGCCCCCTTTAAAATGTCAGTAAAAGAGATAATTCATTCAGATTTACCATTTTAATGGAAATATTTTTGTACTTAAATAATAGTTAATTCATTTAAGCATTATCAGTGGGTAAGTGCAGTTTGGACACTATGTCTTTTTCCTGAACAATGTAACATGTTTAAAAATATGCTTTGAAGCCGGGTGCCAGTGGCTCATGCCTGTAATCCTAGCTACTCAGGAGGCTGAGATCTGAGGATCACAGTTCAAAGCCAGACCAGGCAGGAAAGTCCGTGAGACTCTTATCTCCAATAAAACACTAGGAAGCCAGAAGTGGTGCTGTGGCTCAAGCGGTAGAGCACTCGCCTTGAGCTAAAGAGCTGAGGGATAGCACCCAAGCCCAGAGTTCAAGCCCCACCACCAACCAAAAAAAAAAACTTTGATATTTACACAACTACTACCCATAACAGAGAGTCTGTGAACGAACCTTAATAAAAATAAAACTTTATAGTTTTGTGTTGTTACATAAATACATTTAGTAACAATATGCCAAGCACTGAACTAACTGTTGTCTTTTTCCTTCTTCTTGTTCTTTTCTAATACTGAAGATCAAGTTCTCAGGAGTCTGACCTTGCTGGGTAAATACTCTACCACTTGAGCTAAGACTTAGACCTTTTCGTTATAATTCTAATTAAGCAAATATTCTCCCTCTCTCTTTTTACTAATTAATTTTTACTAATTATATGAAATATATATATATATATATATATTTCAAACATTGGATCAGTTGTTACCCAACTGGGTAACTACAAGAAAGAAAGAAAGAAAGAAAGAAAGAAAGAAAGAAAGAAAGAAAGAAAGAAAGAAAGAAAGAAAGAAAGAAAGAAAGAAAGA
>NW_012276502.1:0-1714 GCF_000151885.1 Dipodomys ordii
CTCAAAGACCAGCAGCCAGCAAGTACACTTAACACAGGAAACAGCCCCAAGAGGAAAGAAAGAACAAAAACAATACCAACAATCCAGTTCAGCTCCCATGGAGAGATGAAATGGGACACCACGGTGGCCAGAGAACAGCCAGGAAACACGTGGCATGGCGTAGTGGTGCCTGAGCTGGTCCGGGCCTAAATAGGGTCAGGTCAGGGCGCCAGGGCACAGGAAACTCCAGGCCCAGGCACCAGACTGACAGGTTCAGTAACCTATCAGCCAAGTGCCCGCCCCGCCCCCACCATGACAAGATGCCAGACCCTACCATCTACCATGTGGCCAAGATGGTGCAGACCAGACCTGACCTCCCCACTTCAATAAAGGACACAGGTTTGGCCAAGGCAGAGGAAGAAGTTTCTGGACTAAACCCAAGAAGCAGAGACAAGATGGGCTATTTCACTTCAACTCAGAGGATCAAAGACAGGGAAGAACAGCCCAGAATTGCTGTGTGTGTGTGTTTCATTCTGAGGGAAGCTAGAATTTAACAGACATTCTCCATTTCCTCAGATCCCATCTCGGTATTGCCATTTAATTGTGAGGTCTGTAGGTCTGTGGGCATGTCTCTCCTGGGCTAGACTAGTGGATGTCCTCCATTGGGAGGCGTCATCTTCTTAGGGAAGCTTCTTCTTCAATAATTTGTGTTTGAAAAACTGCTACTGAGCCAGGGACCAGCGGCTCACACCTGTAATCCTTTTCAGGAAGCCAAATGATTGCAAATTAGAACCCCTCCTGGCAAGCTATTTTATCTCTAAAATAGCTAGCAAAAAAACAAACAGGACCAGAGGTGTGGCTCAAGGAGTAGAGGACCCAGCTGAGCAAACAAGCCAGGAAAGAGCAAAGCCCTGAATTCAAACCCCAATACTGACAAACATTACTCTGCACCTACTGAAGTACCACCCCCCCCCCAAAAAAAAGGCAAAAAAATGTTATATAAACATATAACAAGACTGTGAGATGGGAGATGCCCTCCTGTCGGCTCAGCTAAAATTCCCCAAGACCCAAACAAAACAGGCGGCAAAAACACCCACATTCCAAAGAGAAATTCTGGAAGCCCATGTAAGGAAGACACTGGAAACAGACTTTGAAGTTGAGCCTTTGGAGATCTACAAAAGACCGCCCTCTCCCCTGCTGTGATTTCTATCTACTGCACAGCTGAATAGCGAGGACCCAGATGGAGTCCTTGCTCCTGGTGACTTCTACCGGGTTGTTGTCACGCCCACCTAACCACCTTCCTCACCCTCAGATGAATGGACAGAGCCACTCAATCACATTTCCCGGGGAAGACCCGCAGCCCCAAAGCCCTGTTCTTAAGTTTTCCCCAACCCACAGGATCCCTGGATCTGGCCAAAAAGATAGAGAATGGGCTAGGCCAGACATGCCAAGGCCTCAGACAGGAGGGTCAGGAAGAGTCCGGCTGAGCAGGCGGGCAGCAAGGGGAGGAGCAGGTGGGAGTCAATACAGGGCTTTCAGAAGAGGATCCAGGAGCTCAACCCGGGTACTGTGCCCCTTCCGACCTTGAACTTCAGCAACTGGATGCTTACATTAGTCTTCAAGGCCCTTGGGGCCTACGGGGGGGGGGGGGGGGGGGGGGGAGCCTGGAGCTGGGCAGTCAGATTAATGTGGAGAACTCGGGATGAGGCAGAAGCCTGTGTGGTTTCTCCAATAA
>NW_012276503.1:0-2712 GCF_000151885.1 Dipodomys ordii
CACTCTATCGCTACAGCCACAGCACCACTTCCAGCTTTTTCTGTGTATATGGTACTGAGGAATTGAACCTAGGGCTTCATGCATTAGGTAGGCACTCTACCACTAGGCCGCATTTCCAGTCCCTGTGAGAAAACAGGAAGTAACGCTATGACTCAAAGTGGTAGAGTGCTAGTAGCTAGCCCTGAGCAAAAGCTCTCAGGGACAGTGCCCAGGCCCCAAGTTCAAGCCCCACAACCAACCAAAACAACAACAAAAAATATGGTTTTCAGCCAGTCCCCCAGGAGGGATTCAGAGAGGGCTCCCTGACTTCCTCCTCACCCCAGGCAAAGATAGGCAGGGCATTGAAGAATGCTTGAACCAAAGTGAAGTATACAGCTCCCCCCTCCCCTGCTCCCTCTCTCCGCCTCCCCCCGCCCCCGCCCTGTCCTGACAGTGGCCACAGGCAGGGTAATATATAAGGACTGGCAACCAGGGTGGTGTGAGGTGGGTCAAGGGTAAGACCTGCGAGTACCATGCAGGCTGGAAGAGGATCTGTACTGGTGAAGAGAGGGGTTCGTGGACCTTGGGCAGGATCACTGCAGAAGGACAGATGGATGGTTCTGCTAATGCACAGAGCTGGAGGCATAGAGCTGGGTGTGCAGAACTGAGTAGGCAGAGCGGAGTAGGCAGAGCTGGGGGATGAAGCTTCTTAGTGGTGTGGCCACCATTGGTTGCATTTCCTGAGCAATGTCTGCGTGCTGCATTGCTGGTGTTAGTGTCCTGCCGTCTGTCCCCGCCCCCCCCCACCATGGCCTGTGATACATAGGTCATATTTTCAGTCTTCCCTCATCACTTGCCCATCCTGGTTTTGTAACAAGAAGAAAGAGAAAAGAACCTGCCACCGTACCCACGGGGGAGGCTGAGAGGGAGAGGATGATGGTTCCAGAACAATTCAGGCAGAAAAGTGAGAGGGAATGGAAGACACAGATGCGGTGGTGCGAACCTGTCCTGCCATCCTAGCTGTGATGGGAAGCCTCAAATAGGTGGATCACAGTCCAGACTGGCAGGGAGCCCCTATATCAAAAATAAAACAGTGCAGGAAGATGGCTGGAAGCAGGGCTTAAGTGATAGAATGCCTTCCTAGCAAGTGTAGAGCCCTGAGTTTAAATCCCAGTATCACTTATGGTCAGCATGATTTAGAAGACATGGATCTTATATATCCTGTGTATGTTAGGATTGCTTTTGCTTGCAAGTAATAGAAACATAATCCAGTGGTTTACGATCTAGAGCATTTCTCACAGGCCAAGAGCATAAAGGCCAGCTGTCCAGAACTGCCACCAATTACCCAAGATGCTAATAACATCCTCTCAGGTCATCCTTAGAGTATGGCCAATTGTCGTAGCCACAATGTAGCTGCCCTGCTTCCAGCCACCACATCCATGTTCCAAGTAAAATGCTTTCCTCACCTGATCCTGCCTCCTTTCAAGAGCCTTCCTACATGTCTTTACCAGAAATTTCCACTTACTTGGCCAGAATTGTGCCATATAGCTACCTCTCTAGCTGCAAGGGCTCTTGGGAGCAAAGTCTGGTTTGGGAGGTGGAGGGGGTTTTATTTTGTTTTATTTTTTGAGACTGGCTCAGTCAACACCATAAACACAATACTGGGGAATCTTCACAAGTAGAAGATCCTGGGTGTTGGCTCGGCAGCTGGCAGTGTCTGCCTCTCCACTGTGAATTTAAGATGATAATTGCTGCTTTGAAAACATGTATCGGTGAAGCTCCACTGATTGCTGTACACATGTTAATTGATGGGAAGTATTATCCTGTCAATATTTCGGCTGGATGAGCTCAGACAGACAGAGGTTAACAAGTGAAACTGGGCTGTAAGGGACAGTCTCGCAGAGGGGACAACAGCCCTGTCTGTAAGAATGGAAGGGATTAAAGAGGGTGGTCTGGGCCCTCTTCCCTAAATCTCTCATTTCGGGGCTGTAAATGCTGTGGACGGCAGTTGTCTAGTGGTGGACTAATGTCTCTTCCATTCCTTCTCATGGGCAGTAGAACATCCTTTTAAATAATCACCCCCCTTTCTTCCCCCCCAAAGTCCTTTCACTTAAGTGGACGCTTCATTAGAATAATTAAACCCTGCATATCAAACTGTGTGCTCCAATCACCCAGGCAAATGAATTAACCACAGATGCATTTATCTAACTGACTTCCGGCCTCTGGGAGTTCCAGAGCTTCTGTGCTAGGGCAGCTTGGAGACTAGTTGGAGCCGGCTGTGCTGCGGGACAGCACACTTCCAAAGGGCTCAGAGCTTCTGCATCCGAAGTAGCCACAGCAGCCTTGTGGTTTATATTTCTTTTTATTTATTTGCCCAAAAATGTGTATTGGAGATCTCCTAAGAGTAAGCTCCCCTCTCCCTGCCCACCCACCCCCCATTCTGCTGGAGATCTGGAGCTAAAACAAACAGTTGCTAGACCTCTCTGAACCTCAGTGGCAGTAGTCACGAATTCATGGGATTGTCATGTGTATTAAATGAGACAATCCAAATAAAGCACCTAATATCAGGCATCCAGCAGCTGCCATGTGCCTTTTTATACACAGCTACTAGAGGATCGACTCCAGCAAAGTGAGAGATTAAGCCGGGCGCTGGTGGCTCACGCCTGTAATCCTAGCTACTCAGGAGGCTGAGATCTGAGGATCTCTGTTCAAAGCCAGCCCGGGCAGGAGAGA